>NW_023225584.1:0-756 GCF_002007445.2 Ailuropoda melanoleuca | reverse complement strand
GGGGGGGGGAACCGGGATGAGACAGAGAGAGGCCCCTCTCCTCGTGCTGGGTATCTTGTCCTCCTGCTGGGCTCTGGAACCTGGAACATCTGCTGACTGAGGAGCTGAGGGCATTGTGACTAGTTCTTTCCTTCCTCGCAGGCCTCCAAGGACCCAACGGTGCTCCAGGGAAACAAGGAGACCCTGGTAATGTGTGCTTTCTCGGCTTGGGCTCAGCGATGCCTTGGCCGAGGTGCTGAGCCAGTCGCCCCAGTACCTGCTCCCCACAGCCCCTCCTCCAGCCCTCTGCTCTGGAGTCTTACTCATTGAGACACCCAAGAGATGACCTCACATCCCCCAGGCTTCCTCTTTTCCCTGAATGCCCCCTGCCCATTGCCTAGGAGCCCATCCCAGGAGGATGGTGGGAGCCCACCTCGTTGGTCATTCTCTGCCCAGGCACCCCAGGACAACAGGGAGAGAAGGGCAGCAAAGGCGATGGGGGTCTCATTGGCCCGAAAGGGGAACCTGGAGCTAAGGGAGACAAAGGAGACCTGGGTCTCCCAGGTAAGGGCCCTGTGGGGGTGTCGATGCTTGTTGGGGGAGGGGCCTAAGGGCTGGACCCTGACCCTGTGGAAGCGTGTCTGTTCTGTCCCACTGAGGACAAAGCAGACAAAGCTGGGCTCTGGCTACCAGCCTCCCAGGAGCACACAGGAGGTCCCTTCTCTCCAGGTGAGCAGAGGCCAGGAACGTGAAAACTGAGAGCAGTGTGTGTGTGTG
>NW_023225583.1:0-756 GCF_002007445.2 Ailuropoda melanoleuca | reverse complement strand
TGCGCACACTTCTCTCTCTCTCTTTCTCAGAAATAAATTAATCTTAAAAAAAAAAAAAAAGGGGAATGGGTTCAGTCTTCATGCCCTCCTGGCCTGATGCGGCCTAGAAATGACTGCAAGAGGAGGAGCTCCGGAGGACTGGATGTGGAGGGCATTTATCATTTGACAACGGGGCATGTACCTGTCGATAAGAAAAATCCTGAAATTGAAAAATGAAGTCACCAAATATGCTTATAAAGCTTAAAAAATGAAGTGATGTTTGGGACGCCTGGGTGGCTCGTTCGTTTAAGCGTCTGCCTTTGGCTAAGGTCGTGATCCACGGATCCTGGGATTGAGTCCCGCAATGGGCTCTCTGCTCAGCAGGGAGTCTGCTTCTCTGCTGCTCCCCCTGCTTATGCTTGCTCTCGCTCTTTCTCTCTCTGACAAATAAATAAAATAAAATCTTAAAAAAAAATGAAGTCATTTTCAGAACTGAAGTTTGGCTGAGTACAGATCCAGTCCCTGTCATGGGTATTAACCCCAGCGGCTACAGCCTGTGCTAATTAGGTGTTGGGGAAAACGTGGCTTGTTAATCTCAGGAGGTTCCAGTGTTAGGTCTAGGAGGAGTATTTTTTTTTTTAATATTTTTTTATTTATTTATGTGAGAGACAGCCAGCGAAAGAGGGAACACAGCAGGGGACTGGGTGAGGAAGAAGCAGGCTCCCAGTGGAGGAGCCCGATGTGGGACTCGATCCCGGAATGCCGGGATCACGCCCT
>NW_023225582.1:0-756 GCF_002007445.2 Ailuropoda melanoleuca | reverse complement strand
TTTTTTTTTTTTTTTTTTTTTTTTTAAACAAACAAGCCCAACCCTATTCCAAATTCCTAGAGAAGTAGAAACAGTCCAGTCCAGTAGATATGGTCTCTCCTTGGAATACCCAGGTTTAAGCCAGCCTCAGAATAGCTACATGATTCTGAGGGTGCCAGTTTACCCTACCGGTTGGTACTCTGCTTCCTAATCTGTAACAGTAAGTGCTTCTTAAAGGTCCTTTCATTTCTAAAAATGTATTAGTCTCAGTATCATAAATACTGTCTGGCAAGAGCCTAAGCCGAAACAAAAAAAAAGTTGTTTAAAATAAGTAATGTTTGTGTCACTATAAAAATGTTTTCGTTAATTAATGTAACTAATTAATATTTAAATAAATCCCACATTCTTTGGTCGTTTCTTCTCAAAGACAACCACATACACTCCCTAGGATATGCAATTCTACCCTTCACATAAACTACTACTGTTAGTTCCTTCTGTCATAGTCTTTTACTGTGTGTATATATTTGAACAAGTTATTTTTAAAAATGCCAAGCCAGAGACACCAAAGCAATGACAGAGAAGAGAAAAACTATATAGTGGTATTTATCAAATCATTCAAATGTTTTCAAATCCTGTGACCATGCATCCTCAAATATATCTCTCAGTAATCAAGAGCATAAAAAATATCTCACTTACCAAAAGGTCACTGATTTAACCACTTCAACTATTTAAAACGTAGCCTAAAACAGAAAGGAGAAAAAAAAAAAAAAAAAACCT
>NW_023225581.1:9721-12485 GCF_002007445.2 Ailuropoda melanoleuca | reverse complement strand
AACTAGTTCCACAAAAGCATCAAGTTTTGAAGTGGCGGAAATTGCTCTATAAGGAAGGTAAGTCTTGCATTCAAGCCAAGTGTAAAGTTACCGTACATTTTTTTTTTTACTATTTTATTTGAGGGAGAGAGAGAGAATGGGGGGAGCAGGGGAGGGAGGGGGACAGAGAATCTAAAGCTGACTTCAAGCTGAGCATAGAGCCTGATGAGGGGCTCAGTCCATGACCCCAAAATCATGACCCGAGCCGAAACCAACAGTTGGATGCCCAACTGACTGAGCCACCCAGGCACCCCTACATGATAGGTTTTTATGGTTCCAATGATGCTGAGTTAAAATCCTGAGGATTTGCCCAAACTGCACATGCGTAAGTAGTTAAAAGGGTCTTTTGTAGATAGGAAGACCTGTTCATGCTTGGCTCCCCAAGGAGAGGCTCTCCTACCGATCACTTGATCAGTTTATAGAGTTGTTGCAATCTCAGAAAAACTTGACACCCACTTCCTTCAATATCCAGATCAACCTAGAAATTCTGTAAGTTATCATTTGATGAGGGGTCAACGCTATGTTTGGATAATCTTTAGTCTATTTGGAGAGTGTTTTTCTCTCTTGGATGGGTCATATCTTAAATAATGGACTGTACTTTGGCAAATTTGTAATTTATCTTTTTGAAACTTTATGTCCCTTTTCTGCTAAGGCTGAGAACAAACAAATGGAATCTTTTTTATATGCTTCTTGTTCTCTGAACAAACTATTTGTTCTTTGAGCAAGTCATCCACTAATTGTATCAAAACTGAGTCACACAGGAAATTTAGATCTAATTTTTGAATGAAGATCTGGGAAAAATAGGAGGGTGCTTCAGTGAACCCCTGGAGCATAACTTTCCACATGTATCCACAGGTATTAACTGTCCTGGGTTTGGGGCACACTGAAAAAAGCAGAAAAAAAAGTCCACTGTATTGAAACAAGTCACTCTGGGCAGATATGATGCCAAGATGGTATTTGGGCTAAGTACTATTGGGGAGAGAGACATTTTTTTAAAATGTTCTAAGATTTTGAACAAATCTGTATCTTCATCCATTTAGTATATTTACTGGAAAGACAGAAGTGTTACAAGAGCTAGTACAGAGTATGAGAAGGCCCTCGGACATAAAGTATTCAACCATAGATCTGATTCCTTTCTTTGTCTTTGGCTCCAGGAGATATTGGAAAAGTTTGTGTAATAGGTTGGCAGGATCTATCTGAACTTTAACAGGTTCCGCTCCAATTGTTTTTCCTAAGTCAGTAGAATTTTTAGTTCATACAGTGTCTGGTATGGTGTTAAGATCTTCAACTGGGGTATGCATCAAATACAATGGAGAGCACAGAGCTATTTCCAGAGCAGACAGAACTTGATCTGAATATTGGGAGTCCTCTGAAACCTCAAGAAATAGTCTCTCTGGTGTTCATTTAATGTTACAATTCCATTTTCTTTCTTTTATTAAAGATTTATTTATCTGAGAGAGAACATGAGAGGGACGGAAAGAGAGAGAGGGAGAAAGAATCCCAAGCACACTCCACGCTGAACTCAATCTCAGGACATAGAGTTCATGAACTGAGCCGAAACCGAGTCAGGAGCTTAACTGTGCCACCCGGGCACCCCTACAATTCCATTTGCAAAGTAAATCTCTCCCTATTAAATTCTCAAGGGTGGTATCAAAGAGCAGGAACTAATGTTGTTTAGTCGAAGATCTAAGGGTTACATTTATGGGCTAAGAGACAGGAAAAACCTGTGGGCTATTATAAATACCTAACACCTGTGTGCTGTATTTATGCCAAGGAAGAACTCGAGCAAAAGTCACAGGATTTAATGTAGGAAGTAGTGGCCATATGTGTCAGAAATTGATGAGGTTGACCACCTCTATTTATAGTTAGTTCACCTTGAGCATTTAAGGGTAAAGCAGGATAATGGATGTTTTTTCTTTCCTTGGTATGTCTTCTTTGATCTGAGTTGAGTTTTTGTTTTGTTTTGGGTTGTTTTGTTTTGGTTTTTCTTTGTCTTGTTTTATCTTTTGTTCAAACTATCCCTTCTGTTTAAAATAACTACAAGTGTCCTTGTCAATAGGTGGTCTGTTGGGAAATGCTCCCCTGGCTAATTGGCAGGGCCATAGTTTTGAATCTTGCCTTGTTATTCTCCAAAAACAATCTCAAAATGTTCTGCCAGGAGTTACAACACCTGTAGTTCAGGTAAGGGGCTATTTCCCACTCTAATTTCATCTTTTCTCTATTTGCATTATTGAATTATGGGCCAATTGATTTTTATATGGAAATATTTCAATATGACTTTTAGGATATGTTTTTCTACTTTGGAGGTGTCTTTTAACCCTTGGGTTTATTGTAGAAAGAAGAATCTTTATTTTGCAGAAAGGAGATCCCTTTCTGGGTCAGTTCCATCATCTTTGCCGTTCAAAATTTAGCATCTGAGGTTCTGACCCATATGTAGATAAGGTGATATAGGCTAGGCAGCCCTGGGTCATATGCAACCAAAAGAATACTGGTGCTCCTATAAATAGTTGCTGGCCTTCTCTGTGTTTAGGAAAGTCCCAAATTATAGCCTTAAATTTAACATGGATTTAAGGTTTGAAATCTACAGTACCCCCAGACTCAGCTCATGGGATGGATGCATCTTCAGCAGCAAAAGGTATTCTGCGGTCTTAGACAGTCACTGGGAAAAAGGTGAAGAGTCTAGACAAGAAGAAGAGAAGGAGCCTAGGTGGCTCAGTGGGTTAAG
>NW_023225581.1:0-3874 GCF_002007445.2 Ailuropoda melanoleuca | reverse complement strand
AATTAAGAGTATGATACACAAAAGTGGTCCTGAGCCAGTGAAGAACAGAATCAGTTTGGGAACAATGTCTACAAAGATCGCGGGCTTCTTTGGGAGAAACATCACGTGTTTATTTAATTGCCGGATCCGTCACGACTACCATTTATTGAACACCTGCTGGTATTCACACGGAGTCTGTGATCTTCACAACAGCTCCAGTTTACCACCTCTGTTTTAGGTGAGGAAGCCAAGGCCCAGATGAGGAGCCTGAGTCCCGGAGATGTTAAGTAACTCGGCCAAGGCCAAAGAGCTGGGAAGTGGGGCAAGCAGGGTCTGACTGGTAGGCTTGCTCACATGATGTGTTCTCCTCCCATCCGCGCCTCACTGCTCTCATTGTATGCCTGATACAGCGCATTAAATGGTGCTCAGTGGGAGAAGAGGGAACAATTTGTGGTTGAATTGGTAAAGGCAATGAATAGAATGGATTTACAGTGTGCCATTCTCACCTCTCAGCTTTTCAAGGAGACATTAGCTACGTGGCATCCTTTTGTACCCATGAGCAAATGTGTGCTCAGAAACCAGGTTTGGGCATGAGAGGAGCTGGTGTGAGGTTTTGGCTAACCTCGGCCTTATTCAAGGTGAAAGCTCGGGACGGGTCCTGCCCTTGGGAGGAAGTGTGGGTGGTGAGCTCGAGGACTTCTCAGAATGTCACAATTGAAGACACACCGGTGCGCTGCTAGTCGACGCAGAAGCCACAAGTGGAAAGGGGGTTACGGTTCAGTTGCCTTTCGAGTTTTTGTTTCTTTTTGGAGGAAGAATCTGTGTCAGAGTGGGATGGAGGGGACTGGAGGAAGAATGACAGGCAGGAAGTCGGGGAGAGGAGAATTATGATACAAATGCTTGTGTTTGAATGTGCAAATGACGTTCCCTTGGGTTTCTTTTACATGTCTTCATATTGTTTCCGTAAGTTCAGTCACATAAAAGGGGACAAAAGCTCAGACAACAGAACAAAGGCACCAAGCTAATTTTGTGCACACTTGCAAGGAATAAACTACAGGGTTTCACTCCCCTGTTTCCAAAGAAAGCCTATTTCAGGAGCCAAGATGGAGGCATCCCGGTTTGCACTTAGATCTTACTAATTATTTGGACTTTGAAAAGAAACAGCAGCCCAGATCCAAATGTGGCAGAGAAGTTTAGGCGCCCAGCTTTGTAGACCTGAGGCTCTGTGAGAGAGAGAAGAGGCTAATGGGCCGGAGAGGTGTGGGGAAGTCTTCTCATGATGTGGAAGCCGGGCAGGAGTTACACACAGCCTTTTGCACAAGGAAGCATGTGTAATGGACCCTGAGGTGATGTGAGAGGTCTTTCAGCCTCCTTTCCCTACCAAAGTATGGGCATATGCATTTTATGGAGGGTGAGTATTCTGTTGGGAGAGTCGATCACAAACTCCTTAGCCCATTTCAAATAGAAAGCACTCAGACTTGAAAGGAAAGGACTCTAGTATATTACTTTCAGGAGCCCTTGAGTGAGGGAACCACAAAAATCCATCTGATTTTAAAGAAAACTCTCACTGTCTCAGCCCCTACCCTCACTTTCCTCATTTGTAAAATGATGGTTTTAGATTCTCCGAATCCCTCCCAGCATTAAAGAGTGCATAGTTTTGGCATTCAGTAAGTACAGATGAATGCCTTTCATTTCCACTGATTCTAAGAGGATCTTGAAACTAATTGAATCAGTCCAAATTGACAAATAAGAAGATCTATTTGTCACTTTCCAAATATGCTCCATTTCTGAGCCTTTGCTCAGCATTTCTCAGAGTGTGGTCCCTGGACCGAGGACATCAGCGTGGCCTGCAGTGAAAATGATCAGCCTGCCCCTACCCCAACCACTTACTGAATAGAAATTCTGGAAGCGGGCTCCAGCCTTCTGCATTTAAACAAGGCTTCCAGGTGATTTTGGTGCTTGTTCAAACCACAGACCACTTGCTCAAGCTGGCTGCCTGGAATGCCTTTTTTGAGGTCTACTTGAGACTTAGCTCCGATTTTGCTTTCTTCAAGAAGGCTTGCCAGCATCTCGCAAAGGAAATTAAGTTCTCCCTTTCCTACCATCTCAGAGCATTTCCCTTCTACCATTGTCAAAGAACTTACTAGAACTTCCTTGCAATACGGTATGTGTCAATCTTTGTCCAAGATGGAGAGCCTGGCAAGGTGTGGTAGGCAGCCTCTAAAATGGCCCCCCATGATTCCCATCTGTTGGTAGTCATGACTTGTATGTTCCCCTCCTTTTAAAAATTTTTTAATTTATTTTTTATTTTATTTTTTTGTATTCCCTTCCTTTTGAATGTGGGTTGACTTACTCCTGCGGCAGAGGTGATGGGATGCCAGTTCCAAGATAAGGTTACAAAAAGACTGACATCCATCTTGGTCATAATCTCTTGCTTGTCCTCCCTCCCTCCCTTTCTTCTTCCTGCTCCACCTCCTTCTGTCTCTCTCTCTCCATCCCTTGCCCCTCCCCATTCCCCACCCACCAGCCCAGCCTCCATGTAAACAAGCCCAGGTTATCCCACTAGGAAGGCCCTGGAGGATGAGAGGCCACATGGAGAAGTGTGGAGGTGGCCTTGAAGAAAGGCACCTGTGAGTGAGCATATAAGTGGGGCCTCCCCTGAGCTGAACCTTGAAGTGACCGCAGCCCCTGCCCACACTTTGATTTGCAGCCTTTTGAGAGACCCTGAGCTAGACCCACCAAGTAAAGCTGCTTCTCCAACCCTGAGCCACAGAAACTCTAAGATCATAAATGTGTATTGTTTAAGTTGCTAGGTTTTGCAGTAATTTGTTATGCAGCAGTAGATAACTAAATATATAGGACTGACATGCTTTTGCTTTTTCTCCAAAGCACATAATGGGATGCTTTGCTCATAATAGTTTATTATATGATTGTTGGAATCCAAGGAATGTTGCCTTGAGAAATTTTCAAGAGTAGTTAATTTCTAGGTTTAAAAGGGATGTATTCACTGTCAGTCCCAGGAAACCTATGTTGACTAAATTACAGGAAAGGAACAAAAAAGGTGAGGGTTAGGGGAGCCTAGAATGAAAGGAAGCAGGGGAAAACATGTGACAAGTTTGAGGGAAAGGCAAGTAGGCTTCTGGACTGAGTTTTCCTGCAGTTGTGGTTCTCAAACTTGATGAAATAAGAGATTTTAAAAAAAACCATTTGAAGAAGATTGAGGCCCAACTACCCAAATAAATATCTGCAATATGATAGAGAAATCCCAGAAGTGGCAAAATGTCAGCCAGAGGCCACCAATCGAAGACCAAGTGCAACAATGAGGAGTCTGAGTTTGGATTCAGCCAAGACAAGTATCCAAATGACCCTGCCTCACGTCTCTTCTTTTCTCCCACGACATACCTTTGTCTCAACATCCTGACATGCATGTGTTCTTGTCGTTAGCTCCCATCTTCTCCTTGACTAATTTTCTGACAGGAAGAGCAGCAAATCAGGTGGGATTTGGGAATAGCCGGAATTCGGTCTTCCTTCTTGTATTCATGGTCTACCTCTTGCCTGGCTCAGGGCGCCTCTGGTTTCTTTCTTCTTTCTTATCTGCAGGAGAGCTGACAGTACCAGAGAGGAAAGAGAGGGTTCTGAAGGCAGGCCCGCAGCCCACCTGCTCACAGGACCAGACGCTTGTCCACAGCGTGATGATATGCTACTCATTCCACCCTTCAGGAGCAGGACCTGAAATGCTCCCTGGGTGCTCCTGAATGCTACTGCTGGCTCCTCCCACCTCACGCATGCACGTGTGCACACACACACGCACGCAGACCCACGCACACACATGCACACACACGAGTGTAATGCACTTCTCTGAAAACTTGAATCACAGAATGCAGCCAGCTGGAAC
>NW_023225580.1:0-756 GCF_002007445.2 Ailuropoda melanoleuca | reverse complement strand
CCGGGGGGGGGGGCATGGAGACCCAGGTGGGGATAGAGACCTGGAGGGGATAGAGACCCGGGGGGATGGAGACCCAGGGGGGATAGAGACCCGGGGGGAAGGAGATCCAGGCCGGGATGGAGATCCGGGCGGGGCTGCATCCGCACTCAGGAGGAGCCGCCCACCCACCTGCCCGCCCAGGGGTTTTGGGGAATGCTCATGGCTCTTCCTGTGTCCTGGCATGACTAGCTGATACAGGGTGGGAGGGGCTGTTGGAGGCGTGGTGCCATCAGGGTGACTCATGTGTCTCTCCCTCTGGCCGGGGGCAGCCTCACCCTGCGTGACTCACCCCTGACTTCCTCTGAACATCTGCAGCTTTGAAGGGGGTTGGAGCCCACAGGGCTGTCAGGCTTCCATGCACAGTGGTCCACTTGCAGCCGGGACCAACGGCTGCCTGCCTTGAATGTTGGACATGGGGTCTAGGCTCCTGGTCCGGGTGGTGGCAGCCCCGATTGGCAGTTGGCCCCAGAGAGTAGCCGGCAGACGAGAATTTCTGCCGGGAGCCGGGAGCCCCCTGACGTGGCCGCCCGTGATGACACAGAGTCAGCAGTGTTGGCTTGGAACTGGTAGACCCGTGGTGTAGAGGGATAGATTAGGTCAGAAAGAGGTTGGGAGGGGTTACTGCTGGTCAGTGCTGCTGGGTGTTGAATCATTGCATATCCTGACTGTTCCCGTGGGGGTTCCAGCTGGTTATAATGTGTGTGCATCCTTTTTGCA
>NW_023225579.1:0-756 GCF_002007445.2 Ailuropoda melanoleuca | reverse complement strand
TAAAATAAGCACATTCCTTGTAGGGATGTTTTGGGCTTACCCTGGGGGTGGCTACTTAATTTGCAAAATGAAAATGCGGGGCTCCTTGTTCAAAAAGCAAGAATAAAGCTTTTCCCCTTCTTCCACAGTCCCTCCCTTGGCCTGTCATGGTGGTGTTTATTTGCTAGTGAATGGTGTGCTTCCTCAGGCACAGGGCCACTTTCTGGGTGAGTGCAGATCCTTGCAGGTGCCTGGGATCCCACCCAAGACTTAAGTGCCCCTGGGCCGAGTGTAAGCCAAGGCTCCAAGCCCCCAGCACGTATTTCATTGCCCTATCAGTCTTTACTTACTAAAGCTAAATTCAAGATAAAATTATTGAGCATTTCAAGATGGTGACCACAGAGCCCTTAACCCCCAAATATAGCACCTTCTGAGTGTGGGCCTTATGTGACTCCATTGGTGGCCTGCCCCCGAAGCTGGCCCTGAACATGCTTGTAAGCATTTAGCACAGTCTCGAGCCCACAGTAAGGACTCAGCAAATGGTCAGTTGAAAAAGCCACAGTTTTGCTCCCCGGTCACCTCCGGAATCCCACAGCTCAAGCCTTCTTGGGAGCTTTGCATCTGCAACCGGCTTATGGGAGAGTCAGGGAGGGTGTTAATGATCACCTTTGTAGAAATGGGGAAACTGAGGCCCAGAGAGGCGATAAGACTTGGCAATGCTCACCCTCTAGTTTCAGAGTCAGAAGCCAGTGGTAATCTCTAGACTCTGAGCCAATC
>NW_023225578.1:0-756 GCF_002007445.2 Ailuropoda melanoleuca | reverse complement strand
GGGTCACTAATTGTGACAGTTGCCAGGAGGAGTGAGGCCGGATAGACAGAATGGCACTACAGAATGGAAGAAGACTGGCTCAGTCACACTGGCTGAGTTTTGGTGAAGGACCCCATGCTCCAGCACCCTCCCAACGCCTCCTCTCGAGGCTCCCCTTACCTCTCACCTCCCTGCCTTCTCCTCCGCGCTCCTCTCCCCAGTCCACCAGACCACGCACTCGGCATGGCCATTTCTTGGCGTCTGAGCTAAATTCATTCTTCACCTCAGGACTTTCCCTTGCTAATTATCCCTTCTCAGATGGAAACCACAAAGGAAGAAAAACATCTGGTGGCCTGGTTAGCACAAAGTGTCACTGAAAACGCCATGGTCACTGCTCATGGTATCTACATTTTCAAAGAGGCTTCCTACAACCAACGCTCTTTCACTGCTCGCCCTCTCCCCAAAATCATGACTTCGGGAGTCTGGCAAGCATGTGGGTGATGGAGTTTTCGACCATACAGGAAGGCAAGGATCCTTAAGTCCTGCCATGTGGCTTATCCTACCAAGAGCTCTCGAGGGATGTCTGTAGCCGGGAGGACTCCAGTTCATGCCACAGAACCACAACTTCGGAACCTTGGTATGACAAAATATCAGCGTGAAGCATCTCATACAGCCTTTGGTGTCCGGCCAGGAAAGTAATCGAGTGAAAAGGGCACATCCAGAAGATCACAGACTGACGGGGGGAGAAGCCCACCTGTCAGGACTCCGTGTGTGAGA
>NW_023225577.1:2756-2975 GCF_002007445.2 Ailuropoda melanoleuca | reverse complement strand
TTGTAGATCTTGGATACCAGTCCTTTATCTGTAGTGTCCTTTGCAAATATAATCTCCCATTCCGTGGGCTGCCTTTTAGTTTTTTTGACTGCTTCCTTGGCTGTGCAGAAGCTTTTTATCTTAATGAAGTCCCATAAGTTTATTTTATCTTTTGTTTCTCTTGCCTTTGGAGATGTGTCATGAAAAAGGTTGCTTTGGCCGATGTCGTAGAGGTTGCTG
>NW_023225577.1:2442-2609 GCF_002007445.2 Ailuropoda melanoleuca | reverse complement strand
TTCCCAGCACCATTTATTGAAGAGACTTTTTTCCACCGGAAGTTTTTTCCTGCTTTATCAAAGATTAGTTGCCCAAAGAGACGAGGGTCCATTTCTGGATTCTCTATTCTGTTCTATTGGTCTATGTGTCTGTTTTTGTGCCAGTACCATACTGTCTTCGTGATCAC
>NW_023225577.1:1553-1734 GCF_002007445.2 Ailuropoda melanoleuca | reverse complement strand
ATGTGTGTATAGAAATGCAACTGATTTTTGAGCATTGATTTTGTATCCCGCCACATTACTGAATTGCTCTATAACTTCTAATAGTTTGGGAGTGGATTCTTTTGGGTTTTCCATATAAAGTATCATGTCATCTGCGAAGAGAGACATTTTGACTTCTTTTTCACCGATTTGGATACCTCTG
>NW_023225577.1:1068-1352 GCF_002007445.2 Ailuropoda melanoleuca | reverse complement strand
CCTCTATTCCTACACTCTGAAGGGTTTTAATCAGGAAAGGATGCTGTATTTTGTCAAATGCTTTTTCTGCATCAATTGAGAGGATCCTATGGTTCTTGAGTCTTTTCTTGTTGATATGATGTATCACGCTGATTGATTTGCGAATGTTGAACCACGCTTGCATCCCAGTGATGAATACCACTTGATCATGATGGATAATCCTTTTATTGTACTGTTGGATTCTATTAGCCAGGATCTTGTTGAGGATTTTGGCATCCATATTCATTAGGGAAATCGGTCTGTAA
>NW_023225577.1:0-921 GCF_002007445.2 Ailuropoda melanoleuca | reverse complement strand
GTTTGGTAGAATTCCCCAGGAAAACTGTCTGGGCCTGGAGTTTTGTTATTTGGAAGGTTGTTTATCACTGACTCAATCTCTTCATAATTAATTGGCCTGTTTAAGAAATCTATTTCTTCCTGTTTCAGTCTTGGTAGTCTACAGGTTTCCAGAAAGGCCTCTATCTCTTCCATATTGCTTAGTTTATTGGCATACGGCTGTTGATAAAAATTTCTAATAATCCTTCCAATTTCAATGGTGTTGGTTGTGACCTCTCCTTTTTCATTCATAATTTTATTAATTTGGGTCCTTTCTCTTTTCTTTTGGATAAGTCTTGCCAGTGGTCTGTTAATTTTATTGATTTTCTCAAAGAACCAGCTTCTAATCCTGTTGATCTGCTCTACTGTAGTTCTGGTTTCCAATTCATTGATTTCTGCTCTAATCTTGGTCAACTGCTTCCTCATGAGTGGATTAGGCCTGTCCCTCTGTTGCTGTTCCAGCTTCTTGAGGTGAGAATATAAAAACTGCATTTTAGATTTTTCTATTCTTTTGAGTGAGGCTTGGATGGCTATGTATTTCCCCCTTAGGACTGCCTTTGCAGTATCCCATAGGTTTTGGACCGTTGTGTATTCATTCTCGTTGGTCTCCATAAATTGTTTAATTTGTTTTTTGATTTCCTGGTTTATCGAGTCATTCTTGAGCAGGATGGTTCTTANGCAGGATGGTTCTTAGTCTCCAAGTGTTTGAGTTTCTTCCAAATTTTTCCTTGTGGTTGAGTTCCAATGTCAGAGCGTTGTGGTCTGAGAATATGCAGGGAATAATTTCAGTCTTTTGTTATCGGTTGAGACCTGTTTTGCGACCCAGAACATGGTCTATTCTTGAGAATGTTCCATGAGTATTAGAATAGAATGAGTATTCTTTGGTTCTGGGGTGTAGTGTTCT
>NW_023225576.1:0-756 GCF_002007445.2 Ailuropoda melanoleuca | reverse complement strand
CAGCTTAACGGCCTTGAGCCTCCCTTACCCTAATCCTTAAAACGGGGCTGGTACCCTCTTCCCCACATAGTTGAGATGGTCGGTTGAGAGGAGTGTGAGCCCAGCACTTCGCACAATGCACACGCAGGGCAGGTCTCAAGGAGAGGCGTGAGGCCCACAGAGGCTGAGGCCTGGGAAGGATACAAAGGGGTGTGGCGCCAGGGCGGGAGGAAGGTGGGCAGGAGAGGGACCCGGCGCAGAGTCTGAACCGGGTCCTGCAAGTTACCTAGTCCCTGGAGCCCACAGAGCCCTCACTGGAGGCGGGCACTGGGGAGTCAGAGGGTTTCGCGACAGCTGCTCTGAGCGGGGAGTTAAACAGGTTTGGGTGACCTTTGCTAGCAAGGTGACCATCACCCTTCCAGCTCGTTACCACCCCTTCCCTGGTAATGACCCCGGCATGCCCTGACATTTGCAGCCCCTCTCTCTCCCTGTAGGGCAGAGACACCAGCTCTCCTGGCCAGCTGGCAAATACTTTCCCACTCTGCCGTCGAGTCCTGTGGGAGGAGCCCCCCAGGGTGGGTGGAAACCCAGGGAGCCATGGGGCCACCCAGGCACCTTTGGGGGGCACCCGGGTGGCTCGGTCAGTTAAGCGTCTGCCTTCGGCTCAGGTCATGATCCCAGGGTCCTGGGATCAAGCCCCACGTTGGGCTCCCTATTCAGCAGGGAGTCTGCTTCTCCCTCACCCTCTGTTCCTCCCTGCCCTGCTCTTACTCTCTC
>NW_023225575.1:0-756 GCF_002007445.2 Ailuropoda melanoleuca | reverse complement strand
TTCCTCCAGGCTCCAGTTCCCAACAGTCAGCCCTTCAAATCAGGACCGGAATTCCCACGAGGCAGCTGCCCCAGTCACTCCAGGTCCTGACTGACCATCCCTAGGAATGGACGGCCTGCAAGGTTCCAGTTCCCAATGGGCTCCATCTCCTGGGTTCTGGTTATACTGCCTCCAGTCTAGTGGTTTCCTACCCTTTCGAATCCTGGGATTGCCTCACCATCTCCAGGTTGCTGTGTTGGTCCTTCTAGCCCTTTGTGACCAGTTCATATTACATTCCATTTATTAAACCACCCAACATGAGTTCTGTTGCCTAAAAACTCTGACAAGCACACCCCTAATAACTCTGTGAGCTTATTATTTTTCCCTATTTACCTTTGAATGAACTGAGCCTCAGAGAAGTTAAATAATGTACTCAAGATTACAAAACTGAGTGGTTGAACTGCATCCAAACTCAGTCTATGAGACTCCCAAGGATATCTGTGTTCTTTCCACCAAACCACAAGATTAGTTAAATCACGTGAGGCTAGGAGTCTATAAATCCTGATAAAGTCCATGTCCACAGTTATTAAAAAAAAGACATAAAAACAAAAACTGAGGATGCTCTATTTTTTGAGGCTCAAGTTTGCTTTTTAAAAAGCAGACAGTAATAAAGTAAAAGAAAATTAAAGATTACATGGGCTTTTGCTGATGAGGGAACAGAAGGCAAGCTGAGGACAAAGCAGAATCTGACACCCTGCAACCTCCCCCCATCCCCCA
>NW_023225573.1:0-756 GCF_002007445.2 Ailuropoda melanoleuca | reverse complement strand
TTGGTCCTTGATCAGGAAACACACAAAGAATGCCAATAAAGTCAAGGATAGGAAATCTGACAGAAATCAACATTCTCCAGACAAGGGAAAATGAGCAGGAGCTTATCTGTTATAGGAAATGACTCCAAAAGATATGGGACAATGACTATGCTACCACTATTGCATTTGCCACATTTAACATGGTATAAATTATATAGAGGCTGCTTCATAAATGTTTTTTTCAATAACAATTAATGAAAAACAAAGGACAGTGTTGAGTTTAGCGTTCAGGCTTCTGTGATTAACTGGAACACTATGCAAAAAGAAAGATAAACGCAGCACTTAGGAGTTCAATATAATCTGACAGAACCAGAAAGATATAGCTAACTGAAGGCTTGAATCTCAAAATTCAGATTGCATGGGAAGAAACATTCAAGTTCTAGAATGCAGATAGGAGCATTACATATAGTTTCAAGTGGAAAGGAAAATCAACATAAATACTAAAAACCAGCATAAATACTAAAGCCAGGACAAGATCTATTTACTCTTGATTTTATACATGCTGCTCAGTGTTGGCAAATAAGGTTAGTATGCATTTGTGGGCCAGATGCCAGAGCCAGGGGCAGGAATCAACAGGTGCTTCCAGCTGTTGATTGAAAGGCAAGAAGGAGAGCTCAAATAGATTAGAGCTATCTAATTAAGAGCCACTCTCAGAACCAAATGATATATTAACCTTTTGCTTCATCAATAAGATTTAGAACATTTTGATTTTTTATA
>NW_023225572.1:0-756 GCF_002007445.2 Ailuropoda melanoleuca | reverse complement strand
TTTTTTTTTTTTTTTTTTTTTTTTTTTTTTTTTGCTATGTTATGACAGTGACGTTGACCTATAATGTGTTACTTAAACTTGAATGTCTGTTTATGACAGTTCATACTACTACTACTATGAATCAGTACGTGTGCTTATTGACAAGCATTTTCCTGCAGATTCTAGCTATTCCTGGTTGTTTATCAGCTCATCCTTGTATTATTCAACTCTTTTTCAGCCCTTGGACACTAGCCATGAAGAGAACTGTTCTTCAAACTTGAGTTTCTTTTAAATTCTTAGGAACCCAGAAAACCTTGAGGGGACCTGAGGCTTTTCATGTTCAGTTGCAAAGAGAAAACTCACAGTGAAAATGTGAAGCTGAAATGCTTATTCTAAATTTCTCCCCTTTCTTTACCCCACACTCATTTAAAGCTAAGCATAATTTAAGTGATGGGAAATATTGCCTTTTCTCTTTTATATGTTATGAAGATGACTTCTCTTGGCCTCATGCTTTAGAACAGTGCTTCTCAAACATGAATGTGTGTATGAATGACAGATCACTTGAAAGTGCAGATTCTGTTTCATCATCTCTAGTGAGGCTGGATGTTCTTTAGTTCTAACCAAGATGAGTTGCTGCCTGTCTTGGACCATTTAAAAATACCAAGATTTTAGAATTTATAATGCATTATCGCATAATTCAACTCATTGGGCACTTGCAAAATTTCGTGATGGAAAAATATGCAATATTTATGATTTGCCTAAAGTTATATCTTGAAT
>NW_023225571.1:0-756 GCF_002007445.2 Ailuropoda melanoleuca | reverse complement strand
GGGGGGCAACTCTGGCAGCCCAGCCCCCATTTCCAGGTGACAGGCTCTGAGGCAGTGTTCTGGACAGGAGCCGCAGGCCTCCCCTGGACTGGCTGGTGGGCAGTGGGCAGCCAGCTCATTCACCAGTGGCCAAGGAGGTACTGGTCAAAGCCACCCATACGACAGAGGCAGTTCCTGGCTGGCGAGAGCCTCGGCGAAAGTCACGCCTGACGAGCATTGCCTGCTTTTGTCATTTGAAATCATCTGTTTCCAATTTACTCTTCTGTGCCTGGCCTTTCCAGACACCTCACAGCAAGCATAGCCCTTTCAGAATAGTTTTTGCTAACAACATAATAAAACAAATCATATTTGTTATAAACAACATAAATAATGTTAGTCTTCATTTTATTTTCAATTTGATTACGATTTACCGTTTTATGCGATCTATAAGTCTTTTAAAGCACTCTCTTAGATCACCATGATAACTCAGCTCCGGTGGAGATCAAACCCGCAGCTCCGGAGCGTGACCGGCCAGCCTGAGACAGATCCAGGTTCTCGCCGAGCAATCCGCGCGGGATCAGGACGGCGCGGAGTCCTCACTGGGTAAGAGCTGAGGCTCAGGATACCGCCGAGTTCTGACTGAAGAGCCGCTAGGGATTAGGTAATTATCGAGTTCTGATTGGTTGGTAAGTAGAGATCGGGGCTTCACTGACTTTAATTGGATGTCTTGTCCAGGAAGAGGGCGTTGCTAAATTCTGATTGGCTGAATGTACTTCC
>NW_023225570.1:0-2570 GCF_002007445.2 Ailuropoda melanoleuca | reverse complement strand
TATCATTCAGCAATTAGGGCTGGTGCTTTTTAGGATAACCCCCTTAGTGAGCCCCCCCTAGAATCATTCCAGCAAGTTACTTAACATATGTACAAACTGAGCGAGTCCCACATCCAGCAGCCAACTCCTATTCTGCGTCCAGAATCCTACCATTCTTCTTACATATGAAGAAGGAAAATGTGTTTCTTAAATAACTAATTTCCCCCCATACGCAAACACTATCAAGTAACTCAAATGGGGTTGTCTCAAACATTTTAAACTTATTTTAAACTTGACATGAAGTCTTATGAATGTGGTGGAAGAAGAGGTTTCTGATTTTAGTGTGGGAATTCAGCTAACTTCCACGCATGTGAGTGATAACCTCTGCTGTTTACTTATTTGCACGGCCTCATCTGCTTCTCTCCATCTTGTATCTTTCCCCCACATTGCAGGTCCCCACCCTTTACCATTTCCAACATGTTGAAGGATGAAGAACATTTCCCTTACTCATTATATTAGCAACTCCTGAAATTATATTAGCAACTCCTTCCACACAAAGGAGCAAAGGTTAGCATTCCCCTCAATGGCTCCTAGCAAAGATATTAACTGGATTGACCACAGTGGAATCCCTCTGATTTATTTATTTATTTATTTATTGGTCTTTTTGTTTGGTCCCCTGTAACCCTTTTGAGTGCAGTCTTGGAGCTAGCCTATATCTCTTTGACTTGTTAATAAGAATATCATGTAAGATGAAATCGGAATCAAAACTCTAGCTGAAATCCGGGTAGATCACAACTACTGCTTTCTCTCCTTATCACTCTGGGGTGTCCCTGCAGCAAAGTAGGAAATGAGATTGGTCTGGACAATGTGATCTTCCCTGACTTGTTGTGGTGGCAACTCAGGATCTTGTTTTCTCATAGAAGGTTGCAAATTGATAGTTTGATTATTTCTTCAAGTACCTTTTCAAGTCTTGAAGCAAGATACAGAGCTTGGAGTCACCAAGGATAATTCTTTTTCTCTTCTTTAAATTTTGGCAACTCATTTGTATTGCCAGCCTTATATTGGCCAGTTTTTTCTCTGTACCCTACAATTTTTTTTTTATAACAAGGTGGAAAACTCAGATATCCTCAGCTACTCCCTGTTGTGCATGCACGAATACCAAGAAGTTGCAAGTTATGTCAGTTGTACCTTTCAAATGTCTTTCAAACTGTTCTCCACCTAGTCTTTCTAATTTGTATGCCTTAGCTTAGCCCTTTGCCACCACTTACCATTATGTTTTATTGCTGATAATCGATCTACCGCCCATAAAATTTCCCTCAATTCAGTCCATCCTGCACACTTTGGACACAAACCAAAAAGAAACCAATAATAATATCTCCAAACCAAAAAACCAAAAATCAAAACCTAAGAACAAGAAGCCACCAAACCTAGTCACATCATGACTCTGTTGAAAGGTTCCCATTGCCTTCTTAGTGGTTGTAGCACCAGGTACAAACCTCCTGGCATGACAGCTAATACCCCTTCAATATCTAGTTCTGTGGCTTCATCTCCTACCACCATACACTTGAATCAGGCCAATTTTCTTCCTATTCGCAAAGATATGATAATACCACAAATATTTTTTCAAGTTTCTAAAAAACAAAGCAAAAACAAAACAAAAAAAACCAGGTGTGGGCTGTTTGGTTTACCCATTCCCCTATAACTTCTCCAATATCTGGGGAGTAAAAGACATCATGATAACTGATTATAACTCAAGCTGGATAACTTATGTGATCAAGTCCAATTCAACAAATATATTGATTCAGTTCTTTAAGGCATACTCAAGTAACACGGGTTTGGTTAAAGATCGACTTTCTATCTGCCATAACTGTGATTATTTGATTCACTTTGACTTGGCAGGACTGGGAGATGGTAGAGAAGAAGGGAGAAGATGGTTGCCTGGGATAAGTGGGAAGGTATAAAATAAATTTCACCGGCTTCACAATTGGCCTTCACATCTGAGGATGCAGGAGTCACCATTTTGATCTATAGACAGTGATATTTAATGAAGGAAAATCTAGGAAAGTGAGTTAGAATTTGGTTGAAGGTGGTTTCTTTCTGTCCACCAGTTTAGAAAGAGGCCAGACTGAGATCTGCTGTAGCTGCAAAGGTGTGAGCCTGTCCCATGTTACCACCACCAAGAGAAGCTCATTCTTGCTACAGACTGCTAGACAGCTGTGGTCAGCTCAGGACAGAGAGGGCTCATGCAACAAACTGACTCTGAGAATTCTAAACACTGAACAACTCTGGCTTCTACAAACACAGATAGAAATTAGTAAGGCAGGTGCACGTCAAAGTTGGTATTAAACAGCTTAGCCCTATTATCTAATGATTGTGTGGCCTCATTTTACACTACACATCATCAGTCCTTGCAGATTTAAACATGGGTCTACTCTGGGCACAATAAGGGCAAAGGAGGCTGCAAAGGCGATAAAAATGGAATCCCTTTTAGGACTGGAAGGGAGTTTTGGAGATTTCCATGGGCCAGGTCTTCACTGATCCTCACTGTGAGGCCAAGTGAGGAGAAATCCTTTGCTTTGTTCCCCCACTTT
>NW_023225569.1:0-756 GCF_002007445.2 Ailuropoda melanoleuca | reverse complement strand
GGTCCTATTTACTGCTCCTCCATCCGGTCCCAGGAGACCAGGTGTGAAATCCAGCACTAAGCAGTTTTTGCTAGCTGTGAATTGCATTGAGCCAAAGAGGCCATGTGGCTGGACTTGGAAATGTAAAATAACATCATTACTTATACCATGAAATTAAATTGCATGTTAACCAAAGTCCTAAAATATGCTCGAGGGAGAAATTTTGCTTTTTAAAGATGATATCACCAACTTGGGTTATCATTTAAGAAATATGACAACTTACACATTTTAATTTTCCTGTTATAAATATGAATTTTTTAAAATTTCTTTTTCTTATTTGCTAATGTAATTCTTGAGTAATATGTTTTAATTCAACCCATTAGATATTTATGGATATCTTACTATATACAGGTAGTGCTTGAAGAACTACTAAGGATTCAATGATGGGAAAAGTACAGTTGCCATTGTCAAGTATCCCACAGTCCTTGGGAAAGCATATGGCATGAATGGAAAAACTACCTAAGAAATGCAAGAAATGCCTCTTTGGAAGGTTAGCGGATGGAGAGATGGTTAGTTGAATGAGATCAAGCATAGATTTAGGGTGGGTTGGTATTATGTCTGCTCAGCCTTAAAGGATGGGCAGAATTTCAACAGATAGAGATGGAAGAGAAGGTCATTTCACACTCATGAAAGTCAACTTGATGTGGGAAGGCATAATGTATAGAGCAAGAAATGGCATATAGTTCTATATAGCTGAAGCCTTCAAATTTGAACAGA
>NW_023225568.1:0-756 GCF_002007445.2 Ailuropoda melanoleuca | reverse complement strand
GAGAGGGAACACAAGCAGGGGGAGTGGGAGAGGAAGAAGCAGGCTCATAACGGAGGAGCCTGATGTGGGGCCCAATCCCGAAGGCAGACGCTTAGCCGCTGTGCCACCCAGGCGCCCCCCTAAAATTTGATATATTTTATTGGTGGTGATAGCATTCGCCTTGTATGTGAATAACTGTACTTTATGGTTGGTCTCTACACACCTTTTAGTAGATGACTACACAGTGTTTATTTCAGATGTTTATTTCAGTTCTGAAAAGCCACTTTGTAGTTACCCGTTTGAATCATGCTCATTTCTGTATAACTTTTAAAGAGAGGCAGAGTATGGATACTATATGGGATTGAAGAGAGGATCTTCATTTAAGAATTTTGTTATTCTTTACAACACTATAGTAATAAAAAGTTACTCGCCCCAAATGTGTAGTGTTTTTCTCACTTAGATTTTCACAGCAACACTGTAAAATAGGTAAATTGTTGATGTATTTTTCCTGTTCATAGTTTAGAAAGGTGAGCCTCTGGAAGTCATGCACTTGTATGAAATCATGCAGCATACCAAGACTTAAAATTGAAGTTTTCTGAACAAGATTCAAATATTCTTTTTTATTTTTATCTTTTCTGAGTGGTCTTTGTGTGTATGAGGGCCTGATAATCAGATGATGTATAATTGGCTGTGGCTCATTCAGTGTTAGGCTTTGATTTCCCCCAAGGTTCCACTTCAGACATGCTTATCTGACCCACTGTTTGTCCAGTTCCTTTA
>NW_023225567.1:0-756 GCF_002007445.2 Ailuropoda melanoleuca | reverse complement strand
CACCCGGCGGCGGGTCACCTGCCACGCCCTCAACCCCCAAACCCCGAGGGCGGGGGCCTGCGGTTGGCGCGCCCACCGGGCCCGGGAGGAGTGACTTTGGCTCTCCTCCCTGGTCTGGAAGGGAGACAACTAGACCCACCTGGAGTATGGCGCTTTTCAGGGGGCGGAGAAAGCTGTGGTGATTTCTCCCTAGAACGTTGGAGCAGGTGCGGCGCCCTTCACAGAAAAGGGAGGAGGCACGAGAAATTAAGCTTCCTTTTTCATCGCAGTAGCGCTTCTGTCCTGAAAAAGCTGGAGGACAGTGATCTCCATACGAACGAGGTCCCAGTGACTGCCCATAGCGTTCACGGGGGTGATGAGGTTAGGCCACCTTCTCAGGTCTGACTCAAACCTGCAGTTGAACCTTTAAAAGGAATAGCATCAGTTAGTATTAAATACTAGAGTAGTAAGAGTAAAAGGAGCCCTGGGAAGAATATGTAATATATATATATATATATATGAAACACTAACAAAGAAAAAATAAGTCCAAGATTAAGCACTAATAAAAAATACATTTTATTTTAAAGAGATACATAAATCTTTCACCCCAAATAATTTTATTTTAATTAAAAATAGAAACTATCTCAAGAAATAGCACTGATGATAACAAATATACTTTGGTATTTTGGTCAACTAAAATAAGGAGGAAGGACAGGAAGACGGGGAAAAAATCAACAGGCCGTAGAGGGGGAAGGAATACATAAGAAGAAAAATTAT
>NW_023225566.1:0-756 GCF_002007445.2 Ailuropoda melanoleuca | reverse complement strand
AAAAAAATTAGAAAATATAAAAAGTAATGTCATTTGCAATAATGCTAGAAACTTCAAGGTACTGAGAATATATTTGACAATGGATATGTAAGACCTTAAAAAAGTCAATTATAAAACTTTATTAAAGTAAATAAAGTAGAATTAAGTAAATGGAGATATTTAACAAGTTTATGGATGAGAAGACTCAATATCAATGTTATTTCTCCACAAATTAATCTATGAAGTCAATTTATTCTAATAAAAGTTCCAACAAATTGTTTTATCTTGAAACTTGACAAGTTGAAACCAAAATTCATATGGAATAATAAAGTGCCTAGAAGAGCCAAAATAATTCAAAGAATTGGAGGAAGGATACCCTATTGGTTAGTAAGGTTTAATGTGACGTGACAGCAATTAAAACAGTGCAATATTGGCACAAAGGTAGGCAAAGAGACCACATATACATGTGGAACATTGGCATACAACAGAGATAGCAGCATAAATCAATAAGGAAAGTATAGATCTTTTTATAAATGCTACTAGGACAATTGACTATATGGGAAAAGAATTGGATATTTATTTTGCACCACACACAGAATTAAATACTAAAGGGATTAAAGAAAATTAACCATTTTGAGTAGATATTTGCTATATATGACCCCACGCTGAACTCATTAACTGCTACTGAAAAATGTGCCTGAATTTCTTTATTTTCTGTCTGGATGAAGAGCATCATTATGTACCCAGTAATTCAAGTAATTATTATTATTAATAATT
>NW_023225565.1:0-1597 GCF_002007445.2 Ailuropoda melanoleuca | reverse complement strand
GCAGTTGGCTCCTGCTTCCCCCCAAGCCCAGCCGCATTGCAGCCTCATTTAAGAGCTTGTCAGTCATGAGAACACCGAAGCCACAGATGAACTAGAGGCAAAACAAAACAAAATAAAACAAAAAAACCCAAAACAAAAGAAAACAAAAAACCCGCTTCACATTTTCACACTTGTAGGTAGGAAAACTAAAAGCAAAAGGGAAGACATCCAAACGAAAAGACAGGAAGATGTGACTATTTAACGCACACAAAAATTCTCCAACTTCCATCTATTGAAAAAAGAGCAAAGCGGAACCCTAAGGTAGACAAACTGGAAAGAAAAAAAAAATGTAGCGAATACCTTGGGCCCAAAGTGGTGCCAGCACCCACACACAGGCCAGGGAGAGAAGGCAGGGCGGCAGGTGCGTCGGGGAAGAGAAAGTCAGTTCGTGGGAAGTGGGGGGCAGAAATGAGAGCCTCGGTAGAAATCAAGGAAATTAAATTGGAACTCGGGAGCTAGCCCCCCCCCCCGCATCTCTCGAACCAGCAAGATGGTTTGGTTTTTGCTTTTCGCAACACCTAGTGCATCCTCCCAGGACTGGCCAGGGAGTGGGGTCTGTGCGAACGAGAGAAGGGGAGCGTGTGATGTGCCACGGCTCCTTCTGGAAAGCAACCTGACGAAATGGACCAGGAATCTCTCCATATCCTCTGGCCCAGGGAGGGAACTATCAAATGAAAGGATTTTTAATATGGAAGAAGCTTTATATCTAAAGCTGCCCATTACGAACTTATTTAGAATTCCGGGGAATTGGAGGGGGCGCCTGGGTGACTCAGGTTATGATCTCAGGGTCCTGGGATCGAGCCCCGCGTTGGGCTCCTGGCTTCCAGCTGGGGGGCGGGGGCCTGCTTCTCCCTCTGCCCCCACCCTGCTCCTGCATGCGCGTGTGCTCTCTCTCTCTCTCCCTCAAATACATAAATAAAATCTTAAAAAAAAAAAGAATCTTGGGAAAATGGGAACAACCGAAACCCCCTCCCCCCGCCCGTCCTTGGTGGGAAAGTGGGAGGAGCTCAAGAACTAGGACCCAGCTCCTGGGGGGGGTAAAAGGATGGTGAACACGGAGAGCATGAACACATGCCCAAGAGCAGAGCCAGGTCCGGGAACACAGATAAAAATCACGAAAACATGACGATCACGACTACTTTCAACAGCAAGCAGCTTTTCTGCTTTTAGAACCAAGTAAGATGCACAGTCTGTTCAACTAGAAAGAACAGCGACCCACAAGTCGACCGTGAACTTTGGAAGCAAAGTACACCTCAGACCGGTAGGACACAAGAGGGTATTTTTTTCTTTTGTCTTTCCTGCTTTCCAGCTTCCGAACTGACTCTACTGTGTGTTTATAACCGTGAAACATGCCTTGTGCTTAGCAGTCTATGATCCGGATTTTAAACTTGCCTTTAGCCATCATGAAGATACCGCCCTTGAGACTGTCCCAGCCCATTGTTTCACTCTGGACTGTCAAAAAGTCAGGTTTGTGATGTGGGGGGAGTCTGGTCCCATGTTAATTTATTCCTTGAATCCACACTGCACACAAAATTTAGGACAAAGGTCAAGTCCTAAG
>NW_023225564.1:0-756 GCF_002007445.2 Ailuropoda melanoleuca | reverse complement strand
GGAAGAAAGGAAATCGGACAGGCAACAGGAGGCTAGGTCGTGCAGGGCCCTGACTACCATGGTGAGGATGTGGGCTTTACTGAATGGCGCGAGGGGGTCCCACCTTTCAGGGTCAGTAAGGATGATGTGATAGGCCTGTGTGTTAAAGGATCACCCCGACGCCTCGTTAAGAACAGACCTCAGAAGGAGGGCAGGGGGAGAGGCTGGAGACCAGTGAGGAGGCTGCTGGAGTCACCCAGGCTACAGAAGACGGTAGAGGGCCACAGAGGTGGGCATGCTGGGAGGCAGCCGCATTCTGCATGTATTTTGAAGACTTCCTGAAAAACTGCACGTGCGAGAAACCCAAGTTTCTGGCCTGAGTGACTGGTTGGGGTCCAGAACAGGTTGAGAGCTGACGTGGCGATACGTACACGGGACCGAAAGCCTTGGGAGTGGACAGGATCACCGAAGGGGTGAATACAGGCAGAAGAGAGAGGAGAACCAAGGACTGGGTGACAGCCTATGATTACAGTGAGCGGCATATGTAGTAAACACATCATCTTCTCACTTTTCCATTGTAACTTTTCTTAAAGGATGTGTAATGAGTATATCAGTTTTTAAATCTCCATCTGGTTTTCACCTTCTAAATTCATTTTTTAATTAAATGTGTTAAAATTAAATCATGTTAAAATTTTTTTTTTTTTTTTTTAGATTTTATTTATTTATTTGACAGAGATAGACACAGCCAGCGAGAGAGGGAACACAAGCAGGGGGAGT
>NW_023225563.1:0-756 GCF_002007445.2 Ailuropoda melanoleuca | reverse complement strand
GATGGGCCAAGAACAAATTTCTCAAGTGACAGAGCCACTCCAGAGCCTTATTAAACCTCGTTATGCCTGGCCTGATGAAAAACTTCTGGTGTCGTCTGTCTTATTATGGTGGGTTTCTGTCTGGGAGGTTTTGTTTCACTATGTAAACTACAGTAATCTCTTGCTCACTGATCAATGCGTGTTGTTCATGTACCACAATTAGGTGATCAGCCATTGTCTTCCATCTTCTAGTGAAAAATTTTAGCATTTACACAATTTCCCCATCCTTCAGGTAATGTGCAGCAAATGCTTTTTATCTAACTTTTCTACACTCATGGCTGATTCACTTCAGACTCCGTGATGAGATGTACTGTCATCTCCTATCATTCTGTGAAATCCCTGAAAACACTACACCCAAGGAGCTTCTCAAATGTCACTGCTAACCGCATGGCTGCGCCAAGCACTTGTTAATGTTGCTTTATCAGCAAAAGTCCAAACATTAGCAACGGTATAATTGGTGTCCTACAAACCAAATGCTTTTAGGAAATCTTGGATTCTTCAACTTATGTTGATTACAGCAACCTTATACTTTTTAATGTGTTTATACTTGCCCTTCATGAAGTAGAATGGAGCATATTATAGATGTTGCATGGGGCAAAAATATACTTATCGATGAATAACGTTTTAGAGTATTTTTTTTTTCCTTCTGGTCATATTGATCTGAAATGTGTTCACATGGCTGGTAGAAAATTACTTGCAAGCTGGTAAGATAAATAT
>NW_023225562.1:0-756 GCF_002007445.2 Ailuropoda melanoleuca | reverse complement strand
CAGCGGAAGAGCCTGATGTGGGGCTCGATCCCAGGACTCTGGGATCACGCCCTGAGCCGAAGGCAGATGCCTAAGGACTGATCCACCCAGGCGCTCCAGGCTTTTTCATTTCTAATTGGAAAACTGTGTATTCATTTTGTCATTCACTTGTTCATCAACTTCCTTCCACAATTATTTCTTTAATGCCTAAAATATCCCATTGTCCCTTGTGGGTTGAGACCACAGTTACGATGCAATTAGCATATTTACCTCAACTGAGAATTCTTGCAACCTCAACGCTCCAGATTTTAGACATGAAATTATTCGTCAGAGTAAAAGAGTTGATCCTATGTGATTTTTCAGAGAAATCACAGTCTATGCAAGAGGGACACGGGCCACCTGGTGGCCAGAGGAAAATATAAAATCTCACGTGAAACTACCTTACTACTTCCCAGCACGCGTTAGGTCCCTGGTTCATCCTCACAGTACATACTGGTCTTTCTAAACTGTACTCGCTCACTCAAGAAACACTGGCTATGCCGGAGACTGACTATATTGGGTATTATCAGTATAAGAACTTAGAGTTTGTCTCTTTCCATTATCCTGTGAGTGCTGTGACAGCAGTAACTGCTTCTTTTCTCCCCCCACAGTATTCCAAAAACCCAGCACAACGCCTAGAGTACAGGTAAGCTAACTAAAGTCCATCTGCCAAATCTAGTCCATTGTCTCTTTTTATAAATAAAGTTTTATTGGGAAAGAACTATGTTCATTCCTTTA
>NW_023225561.1:0-756 GCF_002007445.2 Ailuropoda melanoleuca | reverse complement strand
TCACTGGTGAGGCTTCCCTGGGCTCCCTATTTAAATATAGTACCTCCCACATCCTGTTCCTTACCTTGCTTGCTTTTATTTTGCTTCAAACACTTGTCATAGTTCATTGAATCCAAGAGATTATTCATTGTAAGACATATTCTGGTATTAGAAAGCTTAGATATGGGGTGCCTGGGTGGCTCACTCGGTTAAGGGGCTGACTCTTGGATTTGGCTCAGGTGAGGATCTCAGGGTTCTGGGATTGAGCCCTGCATGGGGATCCATGCTAGTGCAGAGTCTGCTAAAGTTTCTCTCTCCCTCTCCCTCCTTCTCCTGGTCTGCCTCATGTGCCCACTCACTCTCTCTCTCTCTCTCAAATAAATACATCTTGAAAAGAAAAAAAGCTTAAATATGTCTTAGATTTGCCAAATTACAGTGTGTGTTTATATTTGTGTGTGTGTATGAATTGGATTATATGTATTAATTGGATACTCATTGGTAGTATAGTTACTAAAATCATTTATTTTTGTTTGTCTCCTCCAGCTTCACCAGGAACATTGCTAAATTCATCAGTCTAACTTCTTGGCCAAGAACAGTGCCCGGCATATAGTAGGTTCTCAGTAAGTATCTGTCAACTGAGTGAATGAATGGCCCTAGGTGAGACAGTTTAACATCCTTAATGTAGTATACTTATTGTCCTATAGGAACAACTTAGAATGGACTGCAGGTGGAGGGCAGTTACTTGGCAATATTTATGCTTGAATCCTCTGATAAATT
>NW_023225560.1:0-756 GCF_002007445.2 Ailuropoda melanoleuca | reverse complement strand
ACATTAGGAAAGTATCTTGGAAAAGAATAAATTGAATTTTTCACTTCAAATTCTTGGCGATTATGGGAAGCCATTTGCATTAAACGTACCAGATAGAATCGTCCCCAGTCGCTAAACTGCGGACCCTCCTGCCATCAGCAATCACGTCTCGAGCTTCTCTTCCAGCATTCACTGTCTCTCCCGAGCAATAATCAATTTACACCCTTTATAATAACTTCACCACGTTAAAGCAACACCAAGGTATTGCCCATCTATCCATGACGTGTTAAAGATTATAAATTGAAGTGCTCTATATTAATACTTCTGTTGAATTACATTTTAAGAAGAATATGAAAATTAGGGATGAAAATTCCGAATTGTAGAATACCGATTGACTTCTAATTACCATTTGAGGAAACACAGTCAGTACAAAGAAGCACATTTAGTGTCACTTCTGGACATTCCTGCAGCAACAGCCTCATTGAAACAAGTCTCTCAAGCTTTTCATCAGTCTTGCAAGTTACAGGGTTTTACAGTGGAAACTCAACATTTCAGAATAAAGATCATTCCTCCACTTGGCAGCAGTAAGACCAGAGCTAGAGAGATGTGTTCAGTTTGGGGGATCAAAATGTGAATGAAGGGTAAAGGGCTTTCACTCCTCCTAGGAAATACTCTGGCTGTGTCCTACCACCCTCACCTGCCCACCCCCCGTCCCAGCACTGCCCATGCCCTGTCCCAGCACTGCCCACCCCTTTCCTACACCTGCCCACCCTCTTC
>NW_023225559.1:0-4223 GCF_002007445.2 Ailuropoda melanoleuca | reverse complement strand
CAGGGCCAAGAGAATATGGAGGGAGATACATGTAAATAAAATCACATTCAAACCCTACATGACTTTTTATTCCAAAATTCATATGGAAAAGCAAAGGAACTAGATTAGCTAACACGATTTCGAAAAAGAATAAAGTGAGAGGATTCAGTCTTCCCAGTTTCAAGACTTATTATACAGCCACCATAATCAAGAGAGTAGCAGCAGACAAAGCACNGACAAAGCAAACACAGTGGAACAGACTAGGGAACCTAGACTGATACGCAAACATGCACAACTGAAGTTTGACAAAGTTGCAAAAGTAACGGAATGGAAGAAAAGTTGCCTTTCAACAAATGATGCTAAAGCAATTAAACATCCATAGGCAAAACAGAACAAAACAGAACCCAACAACTTGGACTTAGGTCTCATTCCGTACATAAAAATTAACCTTAAGTGGACTGACTTATGAAATACATTATAAAATTTCTAGAAAAAAAATTTAAAACACAGAAAAGTCTTTTAGATCTAGGAGTAAACAAAGGGTTCATAGAGTTGACACCAAACACTATCCATACAAGGGGAAAAACGGATAAATGAAAGTCCCTCAAAATGAAAAACTTTTGTTCTGAAAAAGACCCTGCTACGAAGATGAGAAGACAGCCTATGGACTGGGAGAAAATATTTGTAAACCACATATCCAACAAAAGACTGGTATCCAAAATACAGTAAAGCACCCTCAAAACACAACAGTGAAAGGCAAACAATCCAATGAGAACATGGAAAAAAGACATGAAGAACTATTTCATTAAGGAAGACATCAGATGGCAAACAACCCAATGAAAAGATGTACAATATCATTAGCTATTAGGGAAATGCAAATTTAATTCACCATGAGCTATCATGCCTATCAAAACAGCTAAAAGTAAAAATAATCACAACACTAAATGTGAGCAAGGCTGCAGGGAAACTGGATCACTCATACATTGCTAATGGGAACATGAAAATGTTCAACTACTCTGGAAACGAGTTTGCTGGTTTCTTTAAAAAAAAAAAAGTGCATCTACATATGACCCAGCAATTTTACTCTTGGGCATTTATCCCAGAGAAATGAAGACTTATGTTCATATAAAAACCTGTAACCAATGTTTAGAGCAGTATTACTCCTAGTAGCCCCAAACTGGAAACAATCACAGGCTCTTCAGTAGGTGAATAGTTAATGGTAGTACATCCATACTACGGAGAACTGCTCTGCAATAAAAAGAAACAAACTATCCTTACATGCAACAACCCAGACCAATCTGTAGAAAATGAAGCTGAGTGAAAAAAAAAATCCAATCCCAAAGGGTTGCACGGAGAATGAATCCACTTATGTAGAATTCTTAAGACGACCAAATTATAGAAATGGAAAACAGATTGGTGGTTAAGGGAAAGCCTGGGGTTAAGGATAGGGGGGTAGAGGAGGGCCATGGATTTGGCTATTAAAGAAACATGAGGGATTCATGTGGTGATGAAATGTTCTGTGTTTGTTTCAATGTCAACATACTGGCTGTGATACTGTGCTATAGTTTTTCGAGATGTTACCAATTGAAGGAAACTGGGTAAAAAGGAATGGGATCTGTCTGCATCATTTCTCATAACAACTGTTGCATCTACAATTTATCATAAAATAAGTTTATTTACAAATTGTTAAGCCTCCTGATCTGTCTTTGGCTGGAAATTCTTTTCTGGCNAGGATTCAAGTATTTACCTCTTCTTTGGCAATGCGCATGTCATCTGAAACATTAGAGAAGACCGTGGGCTGGATGAAGTAGCCTTTATTTCCCCACGGACCTCCGCCACACTCCACTTTGGCCCCTTCTTTCTTCCCACTCTCAATGAGGTCAAGTATTTTTTCATACTGTTCCTTATCAATCTATTGGGAAAATATCACACAGAAATGAAAAGAAACGAATGAATTAAGTAAACAAGTAAGTTTATAAAGGTAATGTATTGCCGAGCCTGTTAAAGAGGGTTTCAAAATGCTAGAATATTGTTAAGTGAAATCTCCCATCGAAACAGCTGACAGAGGCTCAGATTCATTCTGTGTTTATTCTCCTGACTTTTCTAGAAAGAACGCTTAAAGATAAATATTCGTATTCGGCATTTGTTTTACAGCTACATAAGCAGTGCATATCAGCGCTGCAAACAAGTGTAAAGGTTTTCACACAACTGTCATCTATTTACACTGGGAAAAATGCCTGGTAGGAGTCAAACACGCTTACTTGAAAACTATAGTCCTAAATGAAATAAAGAGGAAAACGAGAAGAGAACTTTGATACTGGGTTTAATTTAATATGGCAGTTGGAAAGCAGATGCTTTACGGCTTTGAAGACCCCTAGACCTCTGTTTGCTTCTCCTCATTCCTGACAACCTCCTCTGGCCGGATCCAAGCTGACCACGGCCTGGGCATCCTCCCCGTGAGGATCCCTGTGGGGCAGCCTCCACAGGTCCAATCCCAATCTCTAGCCTGTCCCGGTTATTAGCATCTGCTCCATTACAGAGGCCACATCTAAACACGTGACGAGAATACAGAGCCGTAATGGTTTGTTAAGCAATATTTTTATAAGGAAAAAAAAAAGCTTAAGTCTGGAGTTCTGGCTGGGATACCCGAGCACACATCTTCCCTCCATGCACTGGAATTGGGGCTATGTATTGTCTCAGTTCCAATTTTGGGGAGACTGAGGACTTGAGCGATCCTTGGATTCTGAGTCACCGGAGAAGACTGCGCTGTCTCAGGTGCAGCCAGGGTTAAGTTTTAAAGGAAAAAGACTGAACATCCAGGAGTCCAGGTGGAGGGCCTCTTGCCAATTCAACTCGTCTCTTCTCATGACTTCAAGAGCATTGCTCTTTATCTTCTCCTTTGACTCTGCCATCTCCCCATCTTTCAAATCCCAGAAAAAGCTTTCAGACTAACTGCTCACAGCCCAGTTCCCATATCCAATGAGATTAAGTGCTACGTGAAACCAGAAACTATTTTATAAATTTGGCACAATATTTGGTACAATGTTGTTCAGTCCTCCTAGTGCACGATAGTTAACTGAATGTTTCAAAAAGAAAATGTTCCTTCATTTCCAGCAGATCAAGGGAGTTGTAATGTTGGTTTAATAACTGTTGGTTTGATATTTAAATTGTTACATAGTATTTACTACAGCCAGACTAAGGTGTGGTGGTAGTTTTGCCTGGTTAAAATATTTTGGAGTGCCAGCAAATAGCCAAGGATTCTTGTATCTCCATGCATTTTCTGTGACCTATTCCAAAATATTAATCTCACTATGGCCTCAAAAAATCATGATTTTGGGGGGTTTCATTTTAAGATGTATTCCCTAAGTGTAAACTTTTCCCTGCCTGTGACCAGAGTGGATATTTGGGGACAGGCCTAGTCTTGCCTATGCACTGGGAGGTAAAGGTGGAAAGGATTTGTTTGTTGGAAAACTTAGATGGTCAATAACTTGTAAGAATACAGGAATTCATAGTATAGTGTCTGGCCACTGACAATGTGGTTCTCTAACCAGCAACTCTAGTGTTACTTGGTGGCAAAATGCATTTCTTAGGCCTCACGCTAGACTTACTGTATCAGAATTTGCATTTTTAATGAGATTCTCAGGTGACTCAAATGCACAGGAAAGATTGAGAACATTGTACCAAAGTTTAGGCCTAGTGATGGAAGTTTTCAGTTATACCTAGGGACATAGTATAGTTTAGCTAATTTGCTTCACCATAAATACAAATCTTCCTCAGAAGGTTTCAGATTGGCCATATCTGAATTTGTTTTTCCTATTGGCCCTTAGGAACTTCTCAATAAGACTAGGATGTAGCAGGGGCTCTTTACCGTGTGACGGGCCATTAGCTCGTGGGCCAGTCTATGAAATGTAATAGGGCATGGCATTATAATAGTCTCAAAGTATACATTTTGATGTGTTTGTGCAAATTCTTTAATTCCTTAGGGTTGATGGGTTGAGAACGAAGACAGTTTGAGAAATGACACTGAGACATCCTTCAGATTATCTGGGACCCATAGATCAACAAAAGCAATGAGAGCAGATATATGAAGTTATTGATCTGTGATAGTAATTGTCACCATAGGTATAAGTGGAAGCTTGTAATTTTCATTTACTCAACAGACATTTGAGCATATACTGTGAACCAGGCACTCAGACGCTTTATATAGATTATTGCATTTCACTGCCCAGTCACCCTGCAAGATT
>NW_023225558.1:0-756 GCF_002007445.2 Ailuropoda melanoleuca | reverse complement strand
TTTTTTTTTTTTTTTTTTTTTTTTTGCTCTAGCCAAATGAGTGAAAGCCACTTAAAACACCTTTTTCAGAATGCATTATGCAAATGTTCATAATACAGAAGGTGAAGAGAATTTTATGTAAATAAATAAATATTTGGTTAGGATGGTACAACTTCTAGATTTCCTAGAATCAAGACTTCATTTAGGGTAGACAGTATTTTAATCTGGTTGTAGAAAGGGGATATTTTATTTTTTAGTAAAATTAATGGAAGAGTATAAATTTAAATTTTTGATAACCTCCAAAGAAAGAATTAAATAAACATTGCTCTTACCTCTCTAGGCTAAGTTTGGTTTTCAAAGCACTTCTTGACTTAACATTCCTTCCTATCAACTTTCTATAATGAAGTAGAGTTTTAAAAGCTACTTTTCTCCCAAATAATGATTTCTTTCTTAAAAAGAAAAAGCACACAGAGAAAGACAAATGCCATTTTATCTCACTTATAGGTAGAATCTTAAAAAAAAAAAAAAGAACAAACAAAAAAAAAGCAGAAAAAGATCCACAAATGGAACAAACTGGTGGTTGCCAGAGGGGAGGGGCCTGGGGGATGCGCAGAATGGGTGAAGGGGAGTGAAAGATACAAGCTTCCAGTTATAGAATGAATAAGTCAGGGGATAAAAGGTGCACCATGGGGAATATAGTCAATGGTATTGTAATAGTGTTGTATGGTGACAGATGGTAGCTACACTTGTGGCAAACATAGCAATGGATACTGAGTT
>NW_023225557.1:0-756 GCF_002007445.2 Ailuropoda melanoleuca | reverse complement strand
ACTACATTAATAAAAGAAAGAACAAGAACCATATGATACTCTCAATAGATGCAGAAAAAGCATTTGACAAATTCAGCATTCTTCCCTGATTAAAACTCTTCATAGTATAGGGATAAAGGATATATACCTCATTATCATAAAAGCCATCTATGAAAAGCCCACAGCAAATATCATTCTCAATGGGGAAAAACTGTGAGCTTTTCCCCTAAGGTCAGGAACACAGCAGGGATGTCCACTATCACCATTGTTATTTAACATAGTACTAGAAGTCCTAGCCTCCGCAATCAGACAACAAAAAGAAAAAAGGCATCCAAATCGGCAAGGAATAAGTCAAACTCTCACTCTTTGCAGATGATATGATACTTTATGTGGAAAAACCAAAAGACTCCACCCCAAAATTGCTAGAACTCACTCAGGAATTCAGTAAGTGGCAGGATATAAAATCAATGCACAGAAAAAATCAGTTGCATTTCTATACACCAACAACAAGACAGAAGAAAGAGAAATTAATGAATCGATGCCATTTACAATTGCACCCAAAACCATAAGATACCTAGGAATAAATCTAACCAAAGAGGGAAAGGATATGTACTCAGAAAACTATAGAATACTCATGAAAGAAATTGAGAAAGGCACAAAGAAATGGAAAAACGTTACATGCTCATGGATTGGAAGAACATATATAGTTAAAATGTCTATGCTACCTAGAGCAATCTACACATTCAATGCAATCCCTATCAAAATACCATCAACTTT
>NW_023225556.1:0-756 GCF_002007445.2 Ailuropoda melanoleuca | reverse complement strand
TTTGCTCTCAAATAAATAAAATCTTTAAAAATAAATAAATAAGTAAATAAATAAATATCAACCAGCATGTAGACCTTATTTGGATCATAATTCAAACACAAAAAAATGGTCAAAATTATAACTCATGAAATAAAGGGAAATCTGAATACTGATTACATATATGATGCATTTAAGGAATTATTGGGCATTTTTCAAGTGTGATAATTGTATAGTAGTTATGTGTTTTTTTATAAATTTTATTTATTCAGAAATACTGTATAGTCAGGAATTTAACCTTGCCCTAAGAGAAATCTGGCTTTTGTCCTAAGCTTCTGAAAGGTAATCTCTCAACCCTAGGAATGTCGTGCTTAATAGGAGGGTCTTGGTCTGGGGTTGGGGTTGGCCACACCAACAAGTCTAGCAATATGAATTATGATGGGGCTTTGATGCAGGCAGTATCCACTCAATCTCCTGAGGGGCTGAAGACCGAGGTCAGCCATATGGGTAGTTAACCAGGGGGCCCCAGTGAAGATTCTTGGCTCCAAGGCTCAAGTGAACTTTCTGGTTGCCAGGACTCTGTGCATATTGTCACACATCAATGCCAGGGAAATAAGACTGTCCATGACTCCATGGGGAAGACAACTGGAATCTCCATGTTTGGAATTTTCCTGAACCCTGATCTATGTAGTTCTACCCTTGGCTGATTTTAATCCTTTGCCAGTGATAAACCAGTACCCTCTCTAATTTTGCAGTGGGTGTCCAAAGTGAGGGTGGTTT
>NW_023225555.1:0-756 GCF_002007445.2 Ailuropoda melanoleuca | reverse complement strand
GTTAAACCTAGCTAGGCCTTTCAGATGTATAGCCCACACACCAGTTAAGACATTTTCTGTAACACACCCAGTATGGCAGGAAGTAGAGTAATAGTTTTCAGAAAGCCTTTCTTTACAAAAGTACTCTGATACCACGAGAATATTCGAGAGAGATGCTCTGGGCGGATTCTTGGCCCCGCCTCTGCGCACAGTCAGAGCAACCCTGGGTTGTTTGGGGTTTTTTTTTTAAATCTTTTTTTTTTTTTCTCTAATATAGGACAGTTCCATCCAAAATAGCATCCCTGCCTTTTAAAATGTTTGGAAATCACTGCAGCAGGAAGGGGTTGCTCTAGCAGAGAAGGGTTCTTCTTCTTGTTGAATGTGTTTTGGAGAGATTGGAAAGAATATGGGATCTCACCACACGATGGACAGCATTTGAGCCACTTTAATGAGAATCTCAAAGGACAAGGCCCTTCAACTGACATCTAGGTTTTATATACACGTGTGCATTCACACATACACACGCACACACACACATGCCCTGAGTAGGCACCCAAGAGGTAAAATGCAGCTCTATTTAACAAAAAAATAATTTCTATCATAAACCCACATTTCCTTTTAAAAGCAGGAAACTTGATCACATTTTCCCAAGTAAACTCAGTAAAATTATTGCTCAGTTTTTTAAAATCTTGAACTCAGGCAATGTTTAAGGTTCTGCCCTTCATTTTCTCCCCTAAATCCCATTTCTATTTCAGAGGGCTTGTGCAGGTGTAGGGG
>NW_023225554.1:0-756 GCF_002007445.2 Ailuropoda melanoleuca | reverse complement strand
AAAAAAAAAAAAATGAGTGTTCTACTTTTGGCTAAAGGGCATTTTCAATGTCCTGTACATAATAGCACCATAAACAATGACCCGTGTTTCTACATATGGACACTCTGGTCCTAAAATATTTAGTGTCTGTACATTTATTAAACATGAGTAACTATGTACCCAGAGTTGTGCTGGCTTCTTTATGATACCATACTCCGTATGGCAGAAATTCTTTGATCACTGTTAGAATAATTCCAGGTACTCAGTAGGCTTTCAGGTAATATTTGTTAAATGAATAAATAAAAGCATATAAAGAGAAAAATAAATAATAAAAATGCAACCAGATTAACATTTTGTGAAGCAAATTTTAAAAAGCTTCCATGTGTTTGTTTGTTTCTTTCTTTTTAATCTGACATTGTGACGGTCTCACAGAGCAGGGGTATTGGGAAAAGAACCTCGCAGCTGAGCACAGAGTGGTTGGTCTGTCACAGCCTCTTCATCTGGTTTGAGAGCATTTATCTTCTCACATGGCGGGCTAACTTTTGCCACGTACTAGTATAAGAGTCCGACCGAGGGGTGGTACTCTTTGTTAGTTTGTCCAAAGATATTCCTTTAAAAGGAGCTTTCTGTGAATAACTAAGGGAAAGCTCTGTTTCACAAAGGATTTATTCCAAACTGAGGGATAAACATTAAAAATGACTTCCCTGTTCTGGAGGTTGCAGAACTACCATATATTTCTGTTGTTCAAGGTACATTATCTAGCAACAAAATATGTTT
>NW_023225553.1:0-1194 GCF_002007445.2 Ailuropoda melanoleuca | reverse complement strand
TGTCTTTGTTTCCCAAAGGGCAAATCAGTGCAATGTGCAGGTGGTGGTTCCTGGTGAGGCAACTGGCAGTCAGAAAGCTGGCAGCAGCTGGACACATGGCAGGGGTGGCAGCAGGTGGTCCTGCAGCAGGTGGTGCGGCAGCAGTTTGGCTGGCAACCGGGCTAGCAGCAGCTGGATCCACAGCCCTGGGCTAGGCATCCAGGCACGCAGCAGCAGGTGGGCTGGTAGCACGTTCTCCTGCAGTACACAGGGGTACAGCAGGCTGGCTGACAGCAGCTGGACCCACAGCAAGTTTGTCCACAGCCACTGGACCCACAGCAGCTGGGCTGGCAGCAGCTGGACACACAGCAGCTGGGCCGGCAGCAGGTGGTCCTGCAGCAGGTGGTCTGACAGCAAGTTGGGCGGCAGCAGCAAGGCTGGCAGCAGCTGGACCCGCAGCAGCTGGACCCGCAGCCGCCTTGTCCACAGCCACCACTGCACCCGCAGCAGCTGGGCTGGCAGCAGGTGGTCCTGCAGCAAGTGGTCCTGCAGCACGTAGGCTGGCAGCAAGGGGAGCAGCACGAGTCGGTCATGGTGTCACAGGTGGAGGGGGGGCTTCTGTTCAGAAGTGAGTTTCTCAGATTCTGTTGTGTCCTCCTGTTGTGGGGCTTTTATGCGCTGGATCTCGAAATTTGGACCAATGGGCGTGACTTCCTTGTTGTTTCTGTTGCTTTCCCAATAACTTGGGAATTGCAAAAGGGGAAGTTGTTTTCCTAATGTCATGAATCTTTAGAAAATAAGTATTCAATGAGTATCTTAATTGGCGATAACTCATATTAACATCTTCTGAAGAACTCAAGGTGGTCACATCAGCAGCATCAGTCTTGCTTCAATAATTTCATCATGTGATGTAATTCCCACTGGCTGGGAAGTGGTTGGCGAGTCAGGTTAGTGGTCCTTCCCCAGCGCTGGTCCTTAGGTTGCCTGTAGATTGGGACTATCCCTGAGGTGAGGGGCATGATGTGGCTACGTTCATAGTGATGAACTGAAATCATGTGTGAGCCCAAGTCGGTTTCCCCACGAAGCCTGATTCCAGACTCGCACAGGCATCTGCCTCTCGTAGCACGCTACCCCACCCGTGTATCCGGTTCAGTCAGAGACACCTGGGTGGAGGATATCTGACTTCATCTCTTCCGTATGTCAAGGCAGAATCAA
>NW_023225552.1:0-756 GCF_002007445.2 Ailuropoda melanoleuca | reverse complement strand
CCGGCTCATTATCTGAAAGAAATGGCCTGAGTGGTGGCCTGCGGAGAGTGAGGAGGAACAGGAGAAATAGGCACATTGATTTATTTGGGACAGAAAGATCCACAGACTGGGGAAACAGGAAGAGAGCAATCATAAAGCTGGCTCAGTTCTACAACCTGCCGAGGGCAGAGACCATCACAGTACATGGTAGAGAAGGCAGACGAGGTGGACACGGGGAGAGTGGTCCCTTCCTCCTCATCACAGAGCAATAAAGCTGGAAGTCAAGGATGAAATAGATGGGCTCAGAGCCCCTAGGACCTCGGCTAATGGCAGGCCTAGCATCTACCTTCTGAAAGGCTGCCTGCATTTGTGTTGATGTGCTCCCTGCAGCCGCTCTCTAGGAGCTGTTTGATAACAAAGGCTTGGAATGACAGACAGGCTTTTCTTTCCATGTCAGCCCCGCCACTCAGCTAGTTGTCAGTTCAGCCAGGGCCAAGAGGCCCACCTTGCCTGCTTCCCCTGTGGGGCTACTGGAGCCTCAAAGGAAGGAACTTGCCAGCTAGGTGACTCCTGGGTTGCTTCTGTCTCTGGGATCAGAATCTTCTTAGGACAGCTCTGGGACTGTGCAGGCCCAGTCTGTGGGGTGTGAGAGGTCAAGTGAAGGGGACTTTTCTTAACCAGGCCCATTTGGGGACTCAGGGACCCCATGGCCCATTTCATCACATACCAATTCTGCAAATTGCTGCAAATCAGAACAGGGAGAGGCACTTTTATTTT
>NW_023225551.1:0-756 GCF_002007445.2 Ailuropoda melanoleuca | reverse complement strand
CACCCCCACCAAGAAGGTTTTCACTCCAAAGCTGGTCTAAATTCAGCTTCCAGCAATTCATCAAACTTACCATTTAAGTATTCCTACAAGTTCATGGGTCTCTTGACTTCTGCTCTAGGTCATCAGATCTCAATGGCTGTAACCCTTTGGATGCATCTGTGTCTCCAGTTTTCAAGGTGGCTGTTAACTCTACAATCTCATTTCTCTGATTCTTTTTTTAAGGTTTAATAATATATATACACACATGCAATAGAGTATTAAATGTGTGTGTATATATATGAATACACACACAGACACATTACACTTTCTTTATCACTTATCCATCAGTGGATGGTTAGGTTGCTTCCATCTCCTAGGAATCAGATTCCTACCACCACTGCTTGAGGGTACCAATTTCTCCCCATCTTTACCCACACTGTTATTTTTCATTTTTATAATAGTAGCCACCCTAAGAGGTATGATATAATATCTCATTGTGATTCTGATTTGCATTTCAAGGATTACTAATGATGCTAAGCATTTTTTATATACTTGTTGATCACTTGTATATCTTTTTTAAAGAAATGTCTATTTGAGTCCTTTACCCATCTTTTAATTGCATTGTTTGGGGAGCTTGTTGTTGTCATTATTGTTAGATTGAAGGAGTTCTTTATATTTCCTGGATATTAATCCCTTACCAAATATATGGTTTGCAAATATATTCTCCCATTAGGTTCTCTTTTTGCCTGCTGATTGTTTTTGTTTGTTTGTTTGTTT
>NW_023225550.1:0-756 GCF_002007445.2 Ailuropoda melanoleuca | reverse complement strand
AGTTAATGTGTGTGTGTATAGTAAAAATTCCATACTTTTTTCTTTTTTTTCTCAACATGAATACCTTCCTCAGGAGGTATATTTATGAAGAAAAATAAAGTAAGGTTGCTGAATACTTTTCTGGAGGACTTTCCAAACATCGTAGGTTGGTCATCTTCAAGTGATCTTCCAGCTCTTTCAAAGGAAAGATGTTCTACGGTTTCTGTTATTTTTATTGATCCTTCCCCAATGTGATTTTATTTTTGTAGTTGTTTCCTGCTACATTTTAAAAGCTGCCCATCATTTTGGATTCTAAAGGTAGATGCCCAAACTCCTTTCCTTCTGCCCTTTTCTTTTTCTCTCCCTTGCAGGTAAAATTAGTATTTTCAAAAGAACCTTCAAAGCCATTGGCTCCACGAATTCTACCAAACCCACTGGCAGCTGCAGCTGCTGCTGCCGCAGTGGCCGTGAACTCTCCCTTCAGTCTCCGAACTGCTCCAGCGGCCACACTGTTCCAGACCTCCGCGCTCCCGCCGGCGCTGCTGCGGCCAGCTCCTGGACCTATTCGGACCGCCCACACTCCTGTGCTGTTTGCTCCTTACTGAGTTCCAAATGGGAGTACTTGTACTGCAATAATTTTTCAAAAAACAAAAAAACAAAACAAAAGAGAACTATGCAGTGTTTATTTATAGTTTAAAGTCTATCTGAAGAGCCAGGACTTTTGATAGTGAATTGAAAAGATTATTTAAAAAAAAAAAAAAAAGGAGGGAGGTTTGG
>NW_023225549.1:0-756 GCF_002007445.2 Ailuropoda melanoleuca | reverse complement strand
TTGTGAGAGTTAAACCAATTTTGTATTTCTGGTGTAAGTCATTTTCCTTTGCTTGCTTGCTTGCTTTGATTATTTTTGCTTTAGTTTCATTATTCTGATGTTATTATTATCACTTTTCTTCTAACTCTTTTGAGTTTAATCTCTTTATTTTGTAGTTGATTAGCTCACTGAATCTGCCCTTTTCTTTTATATTAGCATTAAATACATTTCCGTGGAAATATTTTAGATACATTTGCATCACATAACATTTTATATGAGTCTTTTTTATTAACATTCAAATAAAACCTTTTACAAAGATTTATTTTATGATTTCTTTGATCCAAGAATTATTTAGAGAAGCACTTTTTTTAATTTCCAAAAATATGGGGATTTTTTTCCTTTCTGTTTTGATTTCTGATTTAATAAAACAATGTCCAGGAAACACTCTATGGTAAATATCCTTTTCAATTCATTTTCGATTAGAATGCAATCAATAATTTGTCATTGTTGTTTGCTTGAGAGAAATGTGTATTTTCTAATTATTGGAATTAAGTTTTTTAACTATATTTGGTAGGCCATGTTTGCTATTTTTTTGTTTTTAAAGATTTTTATTTATATATTTGAGAGAGAGAGTGTAGGGGGAGGGGCAGAGAGAGAGGGAAAGAGAGAATCTCAAGCAGACCCCCGCTGAGCACTGAACCTAAAGTGGGGCTTGATTTCATGACCCTGAGATCATGACCTGAGCCACCCAGGCACCCCACTAGTTTTTTTTTTTTT
>NW_023225548.1:0-3130 GCF_002007445.2 Ailuropoda melanoleuca | reverse complement strand
TACCCAATTCCAAATAAGATAAACCCTTGACCCTCAAAAGCAGTTGTTGCTAAAACCCTTAAAAATGGTGGGGCAAAACAAAGCTCCCAGAGCAGACTGGCTTCGTGTGCTTACATATGCTCGTGCTGTCTCTCCTTACAAGCGTATTACATTTGCTAGCAGTGTTAATACCTGTGTGCCTTGGTTCCCTCATCTATGAAATGAGGGCAATCATATAGGGTTGTTGTGAGGAATGAATTATAAATGTATCTTAGAACTTTCCCTAACATTGGGCATTTAAGTTCTTCCCTGTTATCATTCACTTAAGATGCTAGACCTCCTTTCTTATCTTAGTAGTAGCACTTTGCCCCCCTCCCTGCCTGCTTTCCATCCTTCATAATTAATATATTTATTTGGTACCTAAAATGTGCCAGAAACTGTGCTAGGCTCTGGAACATGACGGTAAGCAAAAAGAGACCGACGCCCTACCTTTGTGGATCTTACGGTCTAGTGGGAAGGCAGGCCGAAATGCAGCAATCCTACAAGATCGTGTAAATGTCCTGTGATGCGTTCCACGAGGGGTTCATGAGCTGGTGGAGGGTGCCATTAGAACATGGGGCTCTGGCCCAACCAGGAGGAGAGGGTCTTCCTTAAGCATCCCTCAGGAGCTGATAAGGGTGAAGTGCTAAAAGGTGTATTGGAAACAATGTGGCAAAGCAGGGTGGCAGGAGTGTTCCAGGCAGGGGTGTCTGGGGGAAGAGAGCAGAGCCAGCGAGGAGGGAGGANCAGAGAGGAGGGAGGTATGTGATGCAACAAGGAGAAGGAAGGGAGCCAGCGGCATGGGTTATGCACACAGAGCTCTCTGGGCCAAACCTGGGATATAGTACACATTGAGTAAGTCTTCAGAGCAATGGGGAGCCAGAGGGAAAAATAAAATAAAATCCCAGTATAATTAACATACAACATTGTGTTCGTTTCAGGTGTACAATGTAGTGAGTCACCAATCCCCACATTACTCAGTGCTCATCATGGTAAGTGTACTCTTAATCCCCTTCCCCTCTTTCACCCATTCCTCTCCCCCCACCTCCCTCTGGCAACCACCAGTTTTTAGCCAGAGAAAATTTTTAAGATAGGTTTTATGTGTATGTGTGACATATTCTGATTTTAGTGGTAGTATTTGAGTGTCTAAAAGGTTACTGTGAATGAATGACTGTGAATTAATACTGTGAATTCACGTGAAGAATGGTCGGGGGGGATGCTAAGCTAATAGAAGGCTGTTGCAGTCATTCAGGACAGAGATGACATCAGCATGGTGGCCGGTGCTGGGGGTAGCCAAGGTAGGGGATTTGCATGAGTGTGAGGGCATTTCACAAACAAAACCCATCGGGCTTGGAGACGGATGAGGTTGGGGTCAGAGCAGGGAGAGCCGGGTGCCATGGATGACTTCGTTAATTCTGTTGAGACGAAACATTTTCCCCTTTTGTTTCCCTCCAGTGCCCAAGAGCTATAGGTCAGTACAGCCTGTGGGGTCTTACACTGAGTAGCAACAGTCAGCAGACCCGAAACATTTGGGAAAGGCCGCCTAGGTGTGCTGATGAGCCAGAATAAAAAAGGAAGTTGACCTTCAACCCTTGTCTTTGTTTTGTTCCAGCTGCAGAAATCATTTTCGGTTGCTCTCTGACTCGAGTAAACAACACTCCCTGTCACCTTATCCCTTGGTCGGTCGGTTCCACCTCTGTATTTTCACTGGGACATGATTCTCACTGACAGTAGAAAGCTCAGCACCCAGACCTGCGGCTGTGAAAATACTTGCTCCTCTCCAGAACTATCAGTACTTGTGGGAAACACGTCACGGTGCCAGCCACTCATTGGTCCTGAAGCGACCCTGTTATTTTGGGATGTAGTAAAGGAAATGAGATTTTGAAACCCCAAGTGGCACTCTCTCTGGCTATTGAAAGGTGTAAGTGATAAAAAAGGTCACCGTACTTAGAGAGCAGGGGGGTGAACGGGTGATGCCCCCCCAACTCTCTCCATGTGTAAGCAGAATGTATCTGAGCTCGGTGAAACAACCCAGGACCAAAGTGTTCTCTTTCAGTTGAATAATTAGCAGCGGTGGTCAATTTAGAAAAGCTAGCTATCTTCTGTCCCTGCCTTAGAATTTTTATTACGNTTATTACAAGCCAAACACCATCCTTAGGCGGATTTAAGAGCGTAGAAGAAAGACTGCTAGATTTTGTGAACTGCAGTGAGGATACCCCATGTTTTATTCATGTTTGTGTCCAGGCACATCCACGGTGCTTGTCACATAGTAGGTAGTCAGTGAACGTTGGTTTCATGGGGTCTTTATATGGGATGGTGAGTTCATCATTTTTTGCCCCATTAAATAGAAATGGTTGCTTCCAGTCCTCCATATTTATTTTGAACACTATTTCGCGACAAGGGTGTTCTAATGTGAAATAATAAGGAAATCAGCTTTAGTATGATTTTATATATGCAGATAGATACACTTGCTAGCTGGGTGCAGATATGTGTGTTCTCCCTGAAAGACGCTTTAGCAACCTAAATTGTGCCAGAACGAGGTTACTGACGTGGGAGGAAAGGAAAGTAAGATAAAACTCAGAGCTTAATTTCTAGATGGGATTGCTACTTTCAGAACGAATTTCAATTGCTTCTTGTGTACCTGTCACGGGCGCTGGACATTTCCCGATGATTTGTGATTTGAAATGACCTGGAACGCGGACCTGTGGTCCCCTGTCCTTTGAAGCAGTTGGCTGTTCTCCTGGTTGCTGTTCCCTCCTTTCCCACCCTCAGCAACCTGGGCAGGGCCCCATTCCTTCTGGCCTGTGCTATTGGATTCAGTCCTTTTACTTCTGTCCCTCTAAAAACTCCCGGTTTTGATTTTGTTGCTACTTACTGTTTCTGGTTCTCAGATTGTGCGTCCCAGACCAGCAGCATTAGCACCTGGGAACTTTTTAGAAGTGAAAATGCTGGGACCCCGCCCTGGACCTTCTCAGAAAGAAACTTCGGCATGGCGCCCAGCAATCCAGTTTTAACAAGGAGGTCATCTCAAATGTGAGAGCCATTGCTGCTATGGTATGGAAAGCTCCATTCTGAGCATGTCACCTCTTTGTTCCCTTTACTGGTGTCCTTG
>NW_023225547.1:0-755 GCF_002007445.2 Ailuropoda melanoleuca | reverse complement strand
GGGGGGGGGGGGGGGGGGTCAGCCCCAGTCTCAATCTAAGAGCCAACCGTGCCGCTTGAGTGCGGACCAAGCCCTGTGGGCCGCGATGGGTGAGGGAGGGGTCCCGAGAGGAGGGAGGTGGTGTTCTGCTGTAAAGGCAGCGAAGAGTGATACGGGGCTTATCACCACGGGCATCATCCTAAAACTGTGCACGGGCAGCAGCTCTTCCCATATGCGGATACTCTTGCCTCCTTTGTGGTAGATGAGTTGACCGTGGAGACTTGAGTTTATTTCTGGACTCTGTTCTTTTGTATTGATCTGTACCAGCCCCATGCTGTTTGGGTTACTACAGCCTTGCAGTGCGTCCTGAAATCTGGGCTCGTGATGACTCTAGCGTCATCACAAGGCCCTCCGGGGTCTTGTGTGGTTCCACACAAATTTATTATTTGTTCTAGTTCTGTAAAAAATGATCTTGGTATTTTGACAGGGATTGCGTTAAATCTAAATTGTTTGGGGTAGTACGAACATTTTAACAACATTGGTACTTCCAACCCATGAGCGTGGAATGTCTTCCCATTTCTTTGTGTCGTCTTCAAGTTCTTTCATCAGTGTTTTATAGTTTTCAGAGTACATGTATTTCATCTTTTTGGGTAAGTTCATTCCTAGGTATTTTAGTCTTTTTGGCACAATTTGGGATTCTTTTCTTAATTTCTCATTCTGTTACTTTGTTGTTAATGTATAGAAATGCAACAGATTTCTGTATATTAATTTTGTAT
>NW_023225546.1:0-755 GCF_002007445.2 Ailuropoda melanoleuca | reverse complement strand
GGTGAACCGAAGGTCTGTCGGCTGGGGTTTCTCTGCCTGAACCCAAACGGGCCTCGCCTTTTGCATTCATAGCCCATGGTGTCCTCACGGCCTTTCCGGGAACCGCTGCAGGTGATACCGGAACGCGGAGGATGCCGGCTTTGTGGGGCGTGGGCCCCGAACGAGGCCTGGGGAGCGGCGTGCTTAGGTCCTCGCGCCTGTCGATCCCGGACCACAGTCGGGAGATGCCGTGGTGGGGATTGAGGGTATGCCACGTAAAGGACGGGCTGAGTCACGACCAGGGAGCCCGGCGTCCACAGACGCTGCCACTCCCATTCCACGCAGCGCGGACCCCCGAGCGGGGAGCAGAAGGCCTAGGGCCTGCGGCCCCCTGGGGTCGGGGACAGTGCGAACCAGCCCCGCTCTCGCGAGGTCCCCGATCTCCACGTAGCCAGCCCCTTGGCCACGCGGTGGCGCCAAAGCCCACTGTCGGAGCGCTCTCTCCCGCCCGCCCCGGGGGTTACGTGACATAGGGGCGGCGCATTCCGATGACGTACGGCCGGCGCCCCCTCTCGCCCCGCCTGCTGCGGAGTCACGTGACAGCCCGGCGCAGCCTGATAACGCGCCGCCCAGCCCCTGGGCGCTGCTCCCGTCCCGCCCCGCTGCCACCGCCGCGCCGAGTCCTTTTGTCCAAGATGGCGGCGCCGGGGGCGCTGCCTCCTCGGCCGCCGCTGCCGCCGCCGCCGCTTTGAGGGGCCTGCGGGCCGCCCGCAGGC
>NW_023225545.1:0-755 GCF_002007445.2 Ailuropoda melanoleuca | reverse complement strand
GTCCTGACTCCACCTGAACGTCACTGTGACTGCACACACGCCCACTCCCGCTGACGTGTCTCCAGCAAAACCTCCTTTCTTGGGGGTTCTGTCCTGGGTGCTGGGACAGCCCTGAGAACTGCAGGCCCCAGGGAACCAGCAGGTGGCAGCTCTGTGGCCCCCACCACATCGACCCCAACTTGGATGACTTTTCGGGCCACCCCCGGGGGGAAACCCAAGGCAAAGCTGACGGCTGCCCCTCAGCCCGGGCCACACGTCTCTGGGTCACAGGGGCTGCAGGATACTGACTCCAACGTGTGCCCTCAGGCAGGTGCAGCCGCTTCAGGCCCCTGCGCAACGTGAGGAGGAGGGAAGGGCTCCCGTGCATGTGATAAAGGCTCCTCTTCCCTCGCAACGCAGGACCTCCCGGAGGCCCACCCACGTGTCCCTGGCCGGCCAGGGCCCAGCACCCACTGACCACCAGGCAGACGGGGCCCTCACCTGTGCCGGGCATCAGCAGGATGGCTTCCCTGCAGGGCACCGGCCAGGTCTGCTGTCCTGGAAGCTCTGACGGAACCCCACTGCAGGAAGGGACTGGCAGATGCCAGGCACGGGGACAGCAAGTGTCGGAGTCGGGGGAGAGGGCAAGCCACAATCACACGGCGGAGCCTCAGCATGCTGCCAGGAGACAGGGCCGTCCTGCTGCCACCTGCCGCCATGACAGGCAGGCGGGCCCGGTACAGGGCGGCCAGCTTGTCCTGCACACACGTGCACTC
>NW_023225544.1:0-755 GCF_002007445.2 Ailuropoda melanoleuca | reverse complement strand
GTTTAGATAACATCCATCATCTCATAGAGATACAATGAAAAGAGAAGGAGAAAACTTCTTGTGTTGAGAACTCTAAGAATCTACTCTCGCAATAACTTTCCTGTATACCATAGACCATTGTTGGCTATAGACACCATTATACCCCTAATACTTAATTATCTTACAACTGGAAGTTTATACCTTTTGACCACCTTCCTCCAATTCTCTCTCCTTCCACACCCCAACTCTGGTAACCACAAATCTGCAAATCTGATCTCTTTTTCTATGAGTTTGGTATCTTTTTTTCTTTTTTTCTTTCTTTCTTTCTTTTGATTCTACATATAAGTGAAATCATGTAGTATTTGTCTTTCTCTGCCCGACTTATTTCATTTAGCATAATGCCTTCAAAGTCCATCTATATTGTCACCAGTGGTAGGATTTCCTCATTTTTTAATGGCTGAACAATAGTCCCTTGTACATGTGTACCACAACTTCTTTATCTATTCATCTGGTGATGGACACTTAGGTTGTTTTCATGTCTCAGCTATTGTATATAATGCTACTGTAAACATAGAAGTGCAGATATCCTTTTTGAGCTAGTGTTTTTATTTCCTTTGGACATATTCCCAGAAGTGGAATTGCTGAATCATATGGCAGTTCTATTTTAATTTTTTGAGGGACCTCCATACTGCTTTCTATCACACCTCCAATTTATAATCTCATACAGTGCACAAGGGTTACCTTTCCTTCACATCCAGACCAGAATTTGTTATCTC
>NW_023225543.1:0-755 GCF_002007445.2 Ailuropoda melanoleuca | reverse complement strand
AAAAAAAAAAAAGAATTTTTATAGCCACTTTATTCATAATAACCCCCAAAAGGAAACAATCAAGTTTCTATTAATAGAATGGCTAAAACAAATGTTGCTATTTGTATTACCTCACAAGGGAATACCACTCAGCAACAAAAAGAAACAAACAACTGATACATGCAACTATGTACATGAACCTCAAAATCATTATCTTGAGCTAAGGAAGTCAAATTCAAAGGAACACACACTGTATGATTCCACTTATAAGAAGTTTAAGAACAATAATATTCTCTGGATGCAGAAATCTAATAGCAGTTGGTTGTCTCAGTGCAGAAGAGTTGGAGTCGACTGGAAGGGGCACAAGCAGGCTTTCTGGAGCAATGAAAATTTATATATATTGATTGGGATGGTGGTTTACCTGGGTGTAGAAATTTGTCAGCACTCATTTATCTGTGTCCATTGGATCTGTGCATTTTAGGGTCTATAAATTTCACCTCAAAGAAACAATATAAATGAATTTATTATATCTTTACCTTTACAGCAATCTTTATAGCAATGGTTCTCAACCAGAGGTGATTTACCCTTTCAGGGGACATTGGCAATATCTGTGGATACTTTTGATTTCACAGGCAAGCGAGTTCTCTAAAGGCCAGGGATACTGCTAAACAACCCATGATGCGTCGGACAGCCCCCACAACAAACGGGGCTGTCGAAACGTCGATAGTTCCAAGATTGAGAAACCCTGCTTTACAGAGAAAAGGGTCATTTGTAAA
>NW_023225542.1:0-755 GCF_002007445.2 Ailuropoda melanoleuca | reverse complement strand
GATGGGTAGTAAGGAGGGCACGTATTGCATGGTGCACTGGGTGTTATACGCAACTAATGGAGCATCGAACTGTACATCGGAAACCGGGGATGTACTGTATGGTGACTAACATAATATAATTAAAAGAACATTAAAAAAATAAAACAACTCAGAAAGCATTCCAATTTAATTCATCAAGAGATATCTCATTTAGCTCTATTCTTAATCACTCCAAACTGGAAAAAACCCAAATGTCCCTCAATGGATGAATGGATGACCCCACCGTGGCACAGCTGTATATAAGGGAATATTACTTAGCAATAAAAAGGAATGAACTAATATCAAAATTATGATTGGAACTTTAAAGAAATATACATATCTGGGCTCCATGTCTGGGTATGGTTCAGTGCATCTCAGGTAGGGAGGGCCCAGCCATCTGTATTTTAAAAAATACAGGGTGATTCTACCAGAGAGCCAGAAATGAGGGTTACTATACCCATCTCTCTAAAACAGTGATCTATAGACTAATGTGACATGTGTATTCAGCAACAGATTAGAACTTTGCAGCCCACACAGGGGAAGTAACTTTATGCAATTGTACTGTTGGCCAAACCCAAGATCCAGATAAATAGGAGAAGAAAGCAGTCATTGTAAATCTAAATCCAAGCTAACTGTAGCCAATTTTCTTTCTGGAAAATAAAAACATCAAAAAATTGGGGGAAAAAAGAAAATGAACTATTGATACACAAAACCTCAAATATGTCACACTGAGTGGA
>NW_023225541.1:898-1083 GCF_002007445.2 Ailuropoda melanoleuca | reverse complement strand
GAAAGACAATTCGGCCAAAACCCGCTTCCAACGAAATGCTTGCTCCCTGGGGAAATCATGTCAAAACTGCTCGCGGCAATGGAATGAAAAGGCCCAAATCACGTCCGTCAGAAACAACACCGTAGGGGGACCGTCTTAGCACTATCATCACCCTTCGTGAATAGGGAAACATGAGGGAAAGTGGT
>NW_023225541.1:636-847 GCF_002007445.2 Ailuropoda melanoleuca | reverse complement strand
AGTGGTCTCTGAGACACCACACAGTCCAGGGAAATATCAACGATCATCATCTCTCGTGAGTAAGGGAGCATGAATGAAAAGGTTCAGGATTTTCGAGCACTCAGCGCCCTTCTCATTGGTAATAATGCAGAGTGTCCAGGAAATCACCTCCAGCGAACAGCAGCATTTTCCCTGGGGACCCCCATTCCACATTGGGTGTAGGGGCCCTGGG
>NW_023225541.1:0-181 GCF_002007445.2 Ailuropoda melanoleuca | reverse complement strand
CACTCAGCGCCCTTCTCATTGATAATAATGCAGAGCGTCCAGGAAAACACCTCCAGCGAACAGCAGCCTTTTCACTGGGGTCCCCGATTCCACATTGGTGTAGGGTCCTCGGAGGATCCAGCCCTTAGGACCAAGAAACAAAGTGTGAGGGGAAAGCCCTTGAAGTCACGATGGCCTTATG
>NW_023225540.1:255-581 GCF_002007445.2 Ailuropoda melanoleuca | reverse complement strand
TTCTGAATTACTTGATTTTTAAAGAAAGGTAGGGAATCTGCATCTTTATGTAAAATCTCTGAAATTTGAAACGGGGGTGCTCATGAGAAGTCAGGTCAAAGAAAGCATGTTCAGGGACTGGTTTGCAACTTCAAAACTGGTCAACTGTAAAGACTGCACACAACAGAATCCAGGCAAGTCTTCATACCAGCTCAGCTCTGGGTTCTGAACCCTCTATAAACAAACTGTATAACGATTCTTACCCAACCCTATAATTGAGGTGTTTTTTGTCATCCTGATAAGTGTCTGCTTTAAATTAATTTGAGGGGCACCTGGGTGGCACAGTC
>NW_023225540.1:0-158 GCF_002007445.2 Ailuropoda melanoleuca | reverse complement strand
GGATCGAGCCCCACATCAGGCTCCACCGCTAGGAGCCTGCTTCTTCCTCTCCCACTCCCCCTGCTTGTGTTCCCTCTCTCACTGGCAGTCTCTCTCTGTCAAATAAATAAATAAATCTTTTTAATTAATTAATTAATTAGAGACCACGGTGCCATTAT
>NW_023225539.1:0-755 GCF_002007445.2 Ailuropoda melanoleuca | reverse complement strand
AAAAAACATTAAAAAAAAGTGTTTCTATATAAAATTGTGAAAGTCCTATTGTTTTGCCATTCTCATTTATTTAAGAAAGTCTTTAAATATTATACAGGAGATTTAGAGCCTGCATACACCAGTATATCTTTGGATTTCCTGATTTTGCACAAATAGGGCTTATCTTCTTCTAGTCTATTGCTTGACAGCAATGTATCATTCCCTTAATTTTCGATTTCCACAGTTAATTAATAGAAGTCCCTGTTAGTGACCTTTGTATTGTGGGTGTATGTAGTTAAACCAGGGACAGGAAAGTTGATTGGATTTTGTTTGTGAAAATTTTTTCTCAAGCAATAAGGACACACTGAGGTAAGCTTGACTCCTTCATTTGTGCTACAGTCCCATGGAAGAATAAGCCACTCAGTTACGTTGACACTCTTGCTGTATAATCAATGCAATCCATAATGAGCACAGACAGCAGTGTAAATTTCACACTGCAACACATGTCAGGGAAAACAATTCTTAAAAAAACACCCATTTTCTCTAATGTGTTTCTATAGGAACTGAAATTGGATGTCAGCCTGATGCCTGTAAATAGATTATTTTTGAATCTGAAGGTCTATGCTGGAAGAAGCCATTAGTTCTCAATCCTGAACAAATCATGCTGGATCATGAAAAGTGGTCTGGTGATAAATTGATCTGGTTATTGTATTTTAGAGTCTAAAACCTATGGAAACAACAGTTGTAATTAAACATCTTTTTATTCAAGCACGTAG
>NW_023225538.1:0-755 GCF_002007445.2 Ailuropoda melanoleuca | reverse complement strand
TGGAGATTCTAAGCTGTTTGATAAGGAGATGAGCTGCCAGCTACCCTGTTGTGTGCTTGGAAGCCCTCAGGCGGGATTCCATGTGCAGGCCTTCTCTTCTTTATTTTTTTATTTTTTTTTTTATTTTTTCTATTTTTTATTATGTTATGTTAGTCACCATACAGTACATCCTTATGGGCCTTCTCTTCTGAGTGTGTTCCAGTGGCTGGCCTGCAAAGAGGGGTGGCATGATGGGGTGGGGAGCTGGCTGTTTGGGATTCCAGCCCTGGTGCCATCACTTTGTTTCATATGACTGTGGACAGGTTACATCATCTCCCCAAGTCTCCATGCCCTCGTCTATAAAGAGCTTGCCAGGCATTGGAATTAATAAATTGATGTAATGCACTTAGCAGAGTCGGGCATGCAGGCACACAGTAAGCAGTAGGTAGCGTCCCTGCTTGATACGTAGCCCTAAGTTTATTTCTAGGGACCGAATAAGCCCCACCTCCCCTGACAGTGCAGGCTCCTCAGAGGAAGGTCGTTTCTCCTCTGCTGCATTCCACACTGTGGAAGACTTTGGAAGGTCAGAAATGAGGTGTCAGTGTTTTGATGGCCCTGGAGGCAAAGTCAGAGTTCAAGAAGGAGGTCAGAGCGGAGGCAGGGAAGAGATTCCAGGGAGCAGGTAGCAGGAGAGGAGAGGCAAAGGCTCCATGTAAGCACTGGGGGGACAGGGATTAGGCCTGTGTTTCTGGTGCTTCAGACGGAGGTGTATAATA
>NW_023225537.1:0-5060 GCF_002007445.2 Ailuropoda melanoleuca | reverse complement strand
ACACATGGGCAGGCAAGCTACTAGCCACACCTAAGAAGGGTATAAAAGTAAACATATACACATCCTTCTTCTCAGCCACACACTGATGTTTAGCCTGGCTTCTCACTTTTCTTCAGCTGAGTTCCGGGATAGACCCTGTGGATGTTTGTTCTTAAACAATATTGCAGTGAGACTTTTTGAACTGTTTTCTATATTAAAAATAAGTCTAGTGAATATTTGACTTTAATGGTCATTTAAATTAAAATAAGTCTATGTACTACATCAGGTTTATCATGTATTATATTAGTACTGGTTATCTCATGATGACTAGAAGCATTTATCAGTAGTATGCCTTTGAATGATAAGCATAAAAATGTGTTTTTAATATTACTTAATAAAAGAAGGTTGCTGTATAAAATCTAAAAAATTTCAGGAAAATTTATAAAATGCCTTCATCTATAAGAAATTATTGCTATTTCTTGTTAAAGTTATAATCCGATTTCCAGAATTAATAATACTGTTATGTACTTCCATAACAACATAATTTAATATGCAACAGATTTTGGATGCAGAAAAAAATGTCTGTATATTCTGGGAGAGATATACAGACCTTGGTTGTATAACTGATCTTGGTTGTATTAATAGTTTTGTCTAATTTATTGTGAATATTTTTTTTAAGTTGAATGCAGTGTGAATGTTTACATTTTTTTCTTTTTCTCAAAGATAACCTTCGGAGGCATACCTTTTTCTGGGAAGCCAAGTTCCAGCAGTAGAAAGAACTTCAAAGGCTGCATGGAAAGCATTAATTACAATGGTATCAATATAACTGATCTTGCGAGAAGGAAGAAACTAGAGCCCTCAAATGTGGTAAGATTGTTCACTCCAAAATAGTGGTTCATAGAAAAATCAAAGAAGTTTTGTTTTTTCTGGAGTATTGAATGACAACAACATGGTCATAGAATTTGCCATCATGCTTGTGTTGGGCTTAACAGTGTAACACTAACTTTAGAATTACCTAAAAAAGTGTAGATAGTGGATATACTCTTGAGAATAAATCATGGCTTTTGAGTTAAATTAACCTGCAATAGATGGTTAAGTTGTACTCAGATGGGGCACAGGATTTTGACCCAGTGTTTCTGGAACCCCCATATCAGCAGAACATACCGCAGGCATTCCTCAGTGTGTGCTTTGTCCTGGCAGCATCATGTTTCCAGATGTCTTATGTATGACTCTCCATTTCTTGTTTATGATTTAGTTCAATATTTTAAAAGTGTTGCATCCAGGAACTTTGTTATATTCATTTACATGTTTCCAAAGGTAATTCACCCAGGTAAGTAAAGAAATACACTTTTTTTTGAAAGCCCTAAACATACCAAGTATAGGCAGTTAAATAAGGATTGACTGCCACTGGATAGTGAAAGCTGTGACTGAGAACCTAATAGTGATCTTCTTCCAGCTCTGCTGTGAGTTGTTTCCAGGTTTAACTGTTTCGAGGCGGAGAGCAAAAATTGAAGACCGCTCTAGCATACCTGCCTCCCCATGACACTGCTTAGGATCCCTGAAAGATACCATCTGAAAGGTCTAGTATGTGTTCCATATGGGTCTGCAAGAACAGGAGTTCACTTCAACCTCAAAGTATTATTTGGGAGAGTCTGGGATTCCAGAGACCCACCTTTGAGAGCCACTGACAGTAGACAATGTTAGGAGTGCTTACACTCTGTTGCAAAAGAGCTCTGGTGGTCTGTTGCTCCACATTTGAGCTTAGGGTTTTCACAAAATGATCGGACAAATAGAAATCCCCACATGAATAAATAGGAGTTCAGGTTGGGTATGGAAATTATTATGGCATAAAATAATAATTTAATGTGACATTTTTCTTTATTTTTCTTCAAAAGAATGAATTTATACTGAATGAAAAGTGAACTTTGAAATTATCTCATAAAATGTATTGACTATAGAGAAAAATAGTTAATAGTTCCATTTATAGGCAACAGGCACTGCGCTAGGAATGTTGTTACTTTGATGACAGTCTGAGAACAGTACTACAGGATGGCTAGAGATGTTATCATACACATTTTGTAGATTAAAAAAATAAACTTTTAAAAATATATGTACATATTAAAATTTTAGGCAGGATAGAGAAAAGTGAGACATTTTGTGAGTAACTCTACAAGGACAAATATTTATGAAGAAAATTTGCTTTCAAAGACGTCAGGTGCTTGTATTACAGTGAAATTGACTCAACACTCACCCTGCACTCATATGAGTTCCATGCACACACCCATTCCCTAATAGCCTCCTGGACAGCTTCCTGGATGTAATCTGCAACCAGCCCCTGGATGCAGAGGGCAGGAAGAGATGGAAGAAAGAGACAGACCACCCCACATTGGTAGGTGGTAGGTTTAATAATAATAATCAGAATTTTAAGACACTTGAACATGTTAAAAAAAAAAAACAGCAAGGGAACTTATAGGCTTGTCTTGGGAAGCTACAAGATGACTACATCTCTGCACCTGCCTACCAAAGCCTTAAAAGTTTATATAGAGGTCTTACCTGGATTCAGTTATGGATGCAGGAGGTCTTAACCAGTTCAGTACCCAGGTCGGAAAGCCTCAACACCACATCTATATCTCAAGACTGTATCCATGGAGTGGGAAACATACATTCTGAGGACAGCAGAGAAGTCTCCAATTGTCCAAGTCCTGCTCGTGGGTTAACTGGCAGTCACAAGTCTTTTTGGTGACCTCCTCCAATACCTCATTATACACTGACTTCTGAGTCAGCACCTTTACTCAGAATGGACCTTTAATTTTGTTGGGAGACGTTCCCCACAACATGGGTATGTGGTCAGTTATAACATCTTAACTATTAGGCAAAGGCACTTCTTTTCACCAGTAAAAGTAAGTAGTTAAAAATAATTATCTGTGAAGCTACAGTGCAAATTTAGTTTGAATATTAATTCGGAGGGACAGCCTGCCTTAGATACTATGGTTAATGTGCTGAAATGGAAGAATGATCCTTTTAAACCTAGATATCCTGGTGTTGTGTTGTTGTGAAATAAGTAATTGAAGGACCAGATGAAAGTGTGAGTAAATTATATTCCTCAGAATATTATGGTGGGATAAAAGAAGTTGGAAGCAAGCGTAAGTTTTCGGACCTTTAAACGGAAGGTACTTACACACTCGAATACGACATTTAGTGTGTCTGAATGGGTAAATCAATTTTTTTTGTACAAAATAGAGGGAGAGTAAGAAGAAAGGAATAGGCTTCAATTATCACAAGTTTGTTTTCATTTTGTACATTCATACTTTATTTTCAGAAGCATTAATTCATTATAATATATGCACACTTCATGGTAATTTAATATAACAATAATCTGAAATCACAATTTTGCTGATGCTACATAGTTAATATTAATTCATGTATTAGGTATGGGGATAAAAAACAAGAATACTTGTCCCATAATATCAATTTATAAATAACAACCAAATGACCATAGTTCCCACTGAAACTAGTTATGTATAAATAAACACTTGACATAGGCCATCCAGAAGAACATGGTGGCATCTCCTCCTTGGCTGAGGCATCATCAATAATGGGGGAGGGGAGCAGCAGCTTTCTGCCCTCTTTAGAAAGTCCAGTGGTTCATGCTCATGCCCACCACACAGGGACACATCCCATCCTACCAGGCTATCAGTCTTTCGATTCCATGATAGAGGGTTCTTGCTAATTCCTCATCTTGACAGTCAGCTGCTGAACCCTGTTAGATACACACTCCAGGTAGAGTGATGCTGAGGTATGTGGGTGCCGAAACCAAATCATGCTGCTGTGTGTGAGAGTTTGGCACAAGCTCAGGCTCTGCATTGACATCCATAGACCGTAGCTTTGTTTGCATTTGTCTCAAAGCATGCCCTGTTGTTTTGCAGGGAAATTTGAGTTTCTCGTGCGTGGAGCCCTACACAGTGCCTGTCTTTTTCAATGCTACCAGTTACCTGGAGGTGCCAGGACGGCCTAACCAGGGACCTGTTTTCAGTCAGTTTCCAGTTCAGGACTTGGAACCCAAACGGTCTCCTGCTTTTCAGTCAGTTTGCAGATAATTTGGGCAATGTGGAGATTGACCTCACTGAAAGCAAAGTTGGTGTTCACATCAATGTCACGCAGACCAAGATGAGCCAAATAGATATTTCCTCAGGTGAGTGCAATCCTTTTGAAACTGCTATTGTGATTTCCACAGCTAGCATTGCTTTTATTTTGTTGGTGGTGTGTGCTCGTGGTTATGTTTGAATTCAGACTTGGTGAGATTCTTACTTGGCTGCTCAGAGTACTGATTGAGTAAGAACATTGGAAATTTGCTCAGAAGATGAGGGGTGGGTGAGGAGGGAAGTTGGTTGAGACTGTCTCAGAGCACCAAGATCTTCTATTGCTTATACCTGCTTGTTCACATTAAGAGGGCAATGGACATTACTCTAAGTGAATATTTTATGTTTACAAAGAATGTCTATTTTACTGACATAAGAGGCCTGGTACTATTTGACTTTATGGAATTCAAATACCTTTTACTATTAGTAGCAAGTATATATTAATTTAATTGACTTTAAAGGTATATGCAACTGCTTGAATCAAAACCTCAAAGTGATCTTGCTAAGTTTATGCAAATTTTCAGGAAAAACAACAACAACAAGGGGTGAGTACAAAGAGGAATGATAAGATGTATGTATCAACTGAGGGAAGACTGATCGGCCTAGCAGGGTAATTTTTAAAATTAACCTCACAGTAGTTTGATAAACTGAGGCTTGGGTAATATTGTTGTTAATTGAACAAACTTAGCAACCTTGTTATATTCTTTTTAATATGGTACAAAGAAAGCTGGGATAGCAAAGTGTGAGATGTTGTAAATAAAGAAAAATTAGTCCTGATGGGGACTCTAAAATAGTAAAAGTTTTCATCAAATTTTTCTTCATGTTCCTTGCAGTAGATGTTTTTATTTTGTGGAGAACTACTTAGAAAGACAGAGAAAATTAACATAGACTGAGCAGCTTATACAGATGTACCAAATAGAGAGGAAGTTCATGACAAAATGC
>NW_023225536.1:0-755 GCF_002007445.2 Ailuropoda melanoleuca | reverse complement strand
TGCACATTGTCTGGTCTGAGCCTCCCAAGAGCCCATGTGTGGCTACCAGCAACCCCCATTGGAAGTAAACAGACTTGGTCACTGTCACAGTGATCATAAGCAGGACGAAATCTCAGTTTTCTGTCCACGTGACTCCTGGACACCTAGGACACATCAACCTTAGCACAAAGCTGTTGTACGAGGCAGATGGAAGAAGATACAGGAAGGCATTCAGAAGGCAAGGAAGCTCTATGCTATGCTGCCCAATAGAAATATAATGTGAGCCACAGATACAAGTTTTTAAAAATCTTACAACTAGAAGTTTATACCTTTTGACCACCTTCACCCATTTTCCCCCCACCCCCACCCCTGGCAACTACCAATCTGTTCTCTATATCTGTGAGTGCAGTATTTTTTAGATTCCACATATCAGTGAGATCATAGAGTATTTGTCTTTTAAATACCTGACTTATTTCACTGAGCGTAATCCCTTCATGTTTCATCCATATTGTCCCAAATGGCAGGACTTCCTCGTTTTGTGTGGCTGAATAATACCCCATTGTGTATGTATGCCACGTTTTCTTTATCCGTTCATCCATCAAAGCACACTTAGGTTGTTTCTATGTCTTGACTGTTATAAATAATACTACTACAATGACCATGAGGGTGCAGACATCTTTTTGAGATCATGATTTTGTTTCCTTTGGATAAATACCCAAAAGTGCAATTACTGGATCATATGGTGGCTCTTTTTTAATTTTTTGAAGACCTCCATG
>NW_023225535.1:0-755 GCF_002007445.2 Ailuropoda melanoleuca | reverse complement strand
TTCCCTAAAGTGTTTGCTTACAAATCTTCTAGTAATATCATTTTCAAATAGTTTACTTATTCCTTGTAGTTATAACAGATGTAAGATTACTCTTAACATCTATCTATGACTCCTTTTTGCTGAGTCTGTCAATTATCATGGGAAGTGTTCCAACAGCACTGAAACTCACATTTGTAAAAAACTCATTGATACCAATGAGCCTTTAAAAAATGGAAAGAAAAACATTTTTGCTAATTACATTTGGATTTTCTAGTTGAGCTAACAGCACACATTTCTTGCTCTATTCAATGTTGGAGACAGCAAAGGCATGTGTCTTATATCCTTGGAGGTACTTCCTAAATCAAATTGCATTGTCTTGCTGTTGCCAGGTCCTGGGACCAGGACTCTGCCAATGCTACTTGCCATAGCAGCTGACACACATGCACTTTCAGTTAAAGCATGGTGTAGACTCTGAAAGCTCCACATTGGGAAATACTTCACTCACTGCATTGTAAGACACTGAAACTAGTATCACACTGGACTAGAGAATGGGCCCTGGACCATGTAGCTCTGAGCCTATGGCTTCTAGACCCTTAATTCAGAAAGACACCTCTATGCCCTGCTTAAAGAAGGTTTCTGAAACTGTGAGAGTTTACTCATAACGTTAACTAGTAGACCTCACATCCCAGTATTTAGCCATTTTGGAAAATATCTTTATGGAATTCCAGTTTCAATATTAGTCAAATCAAGTAAAAATGTTACTTTTTGTCTTAAAA
>NW_023225534.1:0-755 GCF_002007445.2 Ailuropoda melanoleuca | reverse complement strand
GTCTCTGTTGCATTACCGCGCCCTCATCGCCCCCCTCCTGGGTCACCACCGCTGTCCCTGACTGACAGCTCCCTCGTGGGCCTCGCGTGTAAACCTCTCTCGCGTCTGTACGAGGATGGACTGAATCCATGTGTGTGGAGCGCTTGTCCCAGCGTGGCCTGTGGGAAATACCTGAACAGGTGAACTGCTGGGTCGAGGACTTAGTTTTCATTTCTGCAGAAACCTGGCTCTTCCTCGTGGCCGTCTTTGCCTGCAGTTCTGCGCGTACCGTTCGCCGGTCCGCATGCCCCCTCCCGTTCTGCTTCAACACCTGCAGGGCAGTGGGAGCTGGGGGGCTGGTAGCTCGGGGCTGTGGCCCCCAGGAGGGCGGCTGGGTCGGTTGATGGCAGCAAGGCCCCTGGAGGCTCTGGGGACCGCAGGCGGCGATGCGCAGCGGCGGAGGGCGCTCGAGCAGGGCACAGCAGCAGCTCTTCTCAGGTGTCTGGAAGCTCCCCGGGTGAGTTCTCGGGCCCTCTGGAAACGGCCACCCCCTGTGGGCCGAGTGACAGCAGCCTCTTCTTGCTCTGAGGCCCTGTCTCCACTTGGACCTCCTTCCACCAGCTGTTCCTCCTCTTTTCTGTGTGTCCTCTCTCTCTCAGGGACCCTGGCTTCTGGTCCCCAACACGATGGTGACTCCCCGCCTCCTGCCAGCCCGCTCCCTGAATGCCAGATCCGTGGGTTCTGCCGCTCCTCGCCCTGGGCTGCTCCAGATGTCA
>NW_023225533.1:0-755 GCF_002007445.2 Ailuropoda melanoleuca | reverse complement strand
AAGGTCATACTGCACTAAGGTGAGGGAGGTAACATGGTTTCAGAGTCACACAGCCCCAGTTTGAGTTCAGCTCTACCACTAGGTAACTGGGTGGCCTTCCTTGGCCACATGCTTCAACATCCTCAGAACTGGGATGCTGACAGCCTCCTCCTCATACAGCTGAGGAAGGGCAGTGTGGGGTATTGGACCCTGAGAGGTCAACATCTGTGCCAGGTCCATGGTGCTGGCTCAGTAACTTTGGTATCGCTCAAAGTACAATGTCTAATTAAGTGAATTTGCTAATTAAGCAAAATGTACCATTAAAGTGCTTAATTTGATGTTGTGTTATCCAGTTCTATTGAAAATCCTCTTACAATGTGTCCTTTTCTCCAGCTTAAGTATATTTAGTCTTTTTGGACCTTTCCTTGGTGACTCAGGGTTGTAGGGATGATGTCGGTATTGTTGATACGGGTGAGGCCTCTGGCCCTGCATGGAATACCTTCCCTCCCATCCTAGCACTTGGCAGGCCTGGCTCCTGTCTCCTACCAGCTCTCTGCTTCTGTCTGCTTCTGCCCTTCCTGTTGGGTTGAGGGCCTGAGGGTGGTCCTATCATCTCTGGGTTGTGAGGGCACCCCAGACTCACCAAAGCCTTGCTTCTTCTGGTTGGCGATTCTGTGGCTGAGTTGAGTATTCTAAGTTATAGAAATCCTGGGGCGCCTGGGTGGCACAGCAGTTAAGCGTCTGCCTTCGGCTCAGGGCGTGATCCCGGCGTTATG
>NW_023225531.1:0-755 GCF_002007445.2 Ailuropoda melanoleuca | reverse complement strand
CCGAAGGCAGACACTTAACCAGCTGAGCCACTAAAGCGCCCCTGATTTCAAGTTTTAAATATTTGTTGAGGATTGTGTTATGGCTCAGGATGTGGTCTTTTTAGACATATGTCCTTTGGGCACTTGAACGTGTTAACTCTTGTTGGACAGCATGTTCTATAAATATGTTAGATTTTGTTGACTGATGCTGTTGTTGAGTTCTCCTATGGCCTTGATAATTTTCTGTCTCTTTGTTCCATCGGTTGTTGAAAGAGGGTTGTGGAAATGTCCATCTACCTGTGTAATGTGTCTATTTCTCTTTTCAATTGTGTAGGTTTTTGTTTCACATATTTTGCAATTCTATTTGGCGCACACACATTTAGGTTTGTTGTGTCTTCCTGGTGGATGGTCTCTGTTATCATAATATAATGTTGATGTTTCTGGTGATTTTGTTTCCTCTGAGATTTACTTTATCTGGTACTAATCTCGCCACTCCTGCTTTCTTCTGTTTCATGTTTCTGTCCTTTATTTTCAACCTGCTGCTATTACTGTATTCGAGATTAGTTTCTTGTAGGCTGCATTTAGTTGAGTCATGCTTTTAAATCCACTCTGCCAATTCCTGTCCTTTAATTGATGAATTCAGACTTTTACATTTTATGTAATTATTGATATTTTGTGCTTAAATCTGCCATTTATTTTTTGTTTTCTGTTTGTTTTTATGTTTCCTCAGTGCAACGTTTGGTCTTCACATCTATTAGATTTCTAATACCATGTTG
>NW_023225530.1:0-755 GCF_002007445.2 Ailuropoda melanoleuca | reverse complement strand
GAAGTGTGTCCGTCCGTGACAAACGCCGATAAAAATCACTGAACTTAATACTCTTCTCCCTCGTCTTCCTCACCCTCATAGGAGTCCAATCCCACTTCTTCATAATCCTTCTCAAGAGCTGCCATGTCCTCCCGGGCTTCAGAGAACTCTCCTTCCTCCATCCCCTCACCCACGTACCAGTGGACAAAGGCACGCTTGGCATACATCAAGTCAAACTTGTGGTCCAGCCGGGCCCAGGCCTCCGCAATGGCGGTGGTGTTACTCAACATGCAGACTGCGCGCTGCACTTTGGCCAGGTCACCACCAGGGACTGCAGTGGGAGGCTGGTAGTTGATGCCAACTTTAAAACCAGTTGGGCACCAGTCCACAAACTGGATACTACGTTTGGTCTTGATTGCAGCAATAGCAGCATTGACATCCTTGGGCACTACATCACCACGGTACAAGAGGCAGCAAGCCATGTATTTACCGTGACGCGGGTCACACTTCACCATCTGGTTGGCTGGCTCAAAGCAGGCGTTCGTTATCTCAGAGACCGAGAGCTGCTCATGGTAGGCCTTCTCCGCAGAGATTACCGGGGCATAGGTGGCCAAGGGAAAATGGATACGGGGGTAGGGCACCAAGTTCGTCTGGAATTCTGTAAGGTCTACATTGAGGGCACCATCAAAACGAAGTGATGCAGTGATTGATGATACAATCTGACTAATCAAGCGGTTAAGGTTGGTGTAGGTTGGGCGCTCAATGTCCAGGTTCCT
>NW_023225529.1:0-755 GCF_002007445.2 Ailuropoda melanoleuca | reverse complement strand
GTGACAGTTGAGCACTTGAACTATGTGGCTGATATGACTGAAGGACTGAATTTTTTATTTAATTTTAATTAAATATGTGTGTGGTACCTCCAGTTTGGTCTCCTACCCGTGCCTGGCTCAGAACTGAATCCTTCATAGCTGACACTTAGAGGCAGCACCGTGATGGTGGTTATCACTTACTGCACGTACTTCTTGTGCTCTAATCTTGAGCTAAGAACTTGAGTTATCTCATTTAACTTTACTAAAGATCCTTATCATAAGTTTGGAAGTGTTAGGGGATCTAGGTGGCAGCCTGACCTAAAGGGGCCCCACTTTGGGTTTCTCAGTAATGTGATTTGGGAGAAAGTAAGGAAAAGTGGAGATTAATTTCCCGGGGAGCAGGGTATCATCCCATCATTTTTCTTCCCAGCTGTAAAGTTACCAGCATCTCTGATTCTATGGGGGTATTTCAGACCCTCAGATTGCTTGGGGCAGGATCATTGTTGACAGCTAATATCGATGCTGTTTTCAAACCCTACCGGGCAGTATTTCTCAAACTTTAATGCACTTATGAGTCACCAGGAGATCTTAGTAAGATGCTGGTTCTGGCTCAGTGGGTCTGGATGGGGACAGAGGTTTTGCATTTCTAACCAGCACTCCAGAGATTCTGATGCTAACTTTGAGTGGCAAGGCTATCATGGAGTATCAGAGCCTGCTTTTCAATTGAGAAGCCACCATATTCCAATCAGAAAGACCCAGAAGGAGATCCTGTCTTG
>NW_023225528.1:350-1245 GCF_002007445.2 Ailuropoda melanoleuca | reverse complement strand
AACAAGTTCCTGGCCCAATCTGTCATAAAGAATGTTTATTTCCTGAATTTGTACCTCAAAATGTATCACCATGGGGGAAGGGAGTATCTTTAAAGTCGCTGGAGAAGCTTTAAATAACTGGGATATTANGATATTGAACTGGCTGTGTAACATCACAGTTATTTACTGAAACTACACTGATCCACTCCTCTTGTAGGAACAGTTGACAAAAACAGAGAAAACGGAAATTCATTTTTGTGCCAGATGCTATACAATGGCCTTTAATTACAGAAACTGTATAATGCAGAAAAAAGAATAATGTAACAAATACATCCCCCAACTACAATTGATCATTATTTACATTTTGCCATGTCTGCATCAAGCTTTTTATTTTAATAAAGTAAATGAACTATTACCGATATAATCAAAATCAACCAACTCTCCAGTCCAATTCTCCTTCATTTCTGGAGATAATGGCTAGTGTTAATTTGGAGGCATAAGTGTAATTTATTTAAAAATTATTTTACATATATGTATGTCCACAAACATATAGTTTTGCTATGTGCTTTTTATTTTTACCTAAATAGGATAACTCTGTATCACTCTGCAAATAATTTTTATCAATAAAAATTACAGTTGAGAGATCCAGTAGATAATTACAATAGTTCATTACTTTCAACTGCTCTACAGTATGCTATTATAGGAATATACCAAATTTTATTTATCTAGTCCCCTGCCAATGACATTCTAGGTTGTGTCTATGTTTTTTTAATTAAACAATATTTCAGAGACCATCTTTATGTACATTTATACAAGTATCTTGTTTATTGCTTTATATGCATATAAAACAGACTTCCTAGTTGGGGAAGACGAAAAGGAAAAGAGGCAAGAGATGGAAAGGAGTCCTGAGCTATCA
>NW_023225528.1:0-206 GCF_002007445.2 Ailuropoda melanoleuca | reverse complement strand
AAAAAAAAGTAAAGTAAGTGAAAAGTAAAAGAACATATGTTCCATGTATTACTTCACATGAGGAGGGTGAACAAATATTTTTTTCATTTTTGATAGAGAAATGTAGGCTCAATGCATTTTTTTAAATTTAAAGTGTGTTCATATAGAATAAAAATAAAGTTTATCTTTTAAATAACTTTTTAAAGAGTAAAAGTATTCATTACATT
>NW_023225527.1:0-755 GCF_002007445.2 Ailuropoda melanoleuca | reverse complement strand
TATAACATTCTTTCTGAGTAAAATAGAGTCTACTTTTAATACAAAGCTGTTCTACTTCGATTGATATTTCTACGAATTTACCTTCTAGTGATATACTTTACAAAGGTTAAGTTATTCAATAACTTTACATTATTACAAGAATTAACACTTTCTGGGGGCTTATTATGTGCCAGGCAAGACTCCAAGCACATGAGTATTATTTCACTTGACACTTGCAGCAGAGATTAATGTTATGAACAGAATGCTTGGGTTCCCTCAAATTCATTTGTTGGAGCTCTTAATATGATGGCATTTGGAGGTGGGGACTTTGGGAGGTAATTAGGTATAGATGAGGTCAGGGGAGTGGAGTTCCATGATATACTTAGTGTCCTTATAAGAAGAGACCAAGCTCCCTCTCTCCCCCTGTCTACCATATGAGGACACAGAGAGAAGGCAGCCATCTGCAAGTCAGGAGGAGAGCCCTCACCACAATCCAACCATGCTGACTCCCTGATCTCAGACTTCCAGAACTATGAGACATAAATGTCTATTGTTTAAGCCAGTCTATCATAATTTGTTACAGCAGCCTGAGCAGACTAAGACAATTCACATATTTTAAGATTTACCCTTGAAGATAATATTATCTTCTTTCCTTTCTCTATCCCTCATTTCTTTTTTTTTAATGTTTTTTTTATTATATTATGTTAGTCAACATACAGTACATCCCCGGTTTCTGATGTAATATTCGATGATTCATTAGTTGCGCATAACACCCA
>NW_023225526.1:0-1249 GCF_002007445.2 Ailuropoda melanoleuca | reverse complement strand
GTGTTATGTGTGTGGTGTGTGTTTTGTGTGTTGTGTGTTTTGTGTGTTGTGTTATGTGTGTGTTGTGTGTTATGTGTGTGGTGTGTGTTTTGTGTGTCTGGTGTGTGTTTGTTGTGTGTGTTGTGTGTGCTGTGTTGTGTGATTTGTGTATGTAGTGTCTTGTGTGTTGTGTGTTGTGTGTTGTGTGTGTTGTGTATGTTTTGTGTGTTGTGTGTGTTGTGTGATGTGTGTGTTGTTTGTGTTGTGTTGTTGAGTGTTATTTGTGTGTGTTGTGTGTTTTGTGGGTGTGGTGTGTGGTGTGTGTTTGTGTGTTGTGTGTGTTCTGTGTGTGTTGTGTTTTTTGTTTGCTGTTTGTGTGTTGTGTGTGTCTTGGGTGTCTGTTGTTTGTGTTTGTTGTGTGTGTTGTGTGTTGTGTGTGTTGTGTATTGTGTGTGGTGTGTGCATTGTTTGGGTGTTGTGTGTGTTGTGTGTTGTGTGTTGTGTGTATTGTGTGTGTTGTTTGTTGTATGTCTTGTGTGTGTGCTGTGTATGTTGTATGTGTTGTCTGTTTTGTGTGTGTTGTTTTGTGTGTTGTGAGTGTTCTGTGAGTGGTGTGTGTTTTGTGTGTGTTGAGTGTGTTTTGTGTTGTGTGTTGTGTGTTTTGTGAATGTTGAGTGTGTGTTGTGTGTTGTGTGTGTTGTGTGTGGTGTGTGTTGTGTTGTGTGTGTTTTGTGTTGTGTGAGTGCGGTGTGTGTGGTGTGTGTTGTGTGTGTTTGTTGTGTCAGTGTTTTTTTGTGTTGTGTGTGTTTGTGTTTTTGTGTGTTTTGTGTGTTGTGTGTTGCGTGTGTGTTGTGTATGTGTTGTGTGTGTATGTATTGTGTGTGTTGTGTGTTTTGTGTGTCATGTGTGTTTGGTGTGTGAGTAGTGTATGTGTGGTGTGTGTGTGGTGTTTGTGTTTTGTGTTGTTTTTGTTCTGTGTGTGTTATGGGTTGTGTATGTGTTGTGTGGTGTGTGTGCTTTGTGTGTGTTGTGTATTGTGTGTGTATTGTGTGTTGTATGTTGTGTGTGCTTTGTGTGGTGTGTGTGGTGTTTGTTTTGTGCGTGTTGTGTGTGTGTTGTGTGTGTGTTTTGTGCTGTGTGTGTGTTGTGTGTGTTGTTATTATGTTGTGTGTTGTGTGGGTTGTGTGTTGTGTGTGTTGTGTGTGTTGTGTTTGTGTTGTGTCTTTTGAGTTGTGTGTGTGAGTTGTGTGTGAGTTGTGTGTGAGTTGTG
>NW_023225525.1:0-755 GCF_002007445.2 Ailuropoda melanoleuca | reverse complement strand
GCCATGTCCTGCTGGAATTGTGCTCTGGGGCACCCGGTGGTGCCTCTGGAGGCGTGCAGCGGTGTTCCCGAGAGTCCCGCATCCTGTCAAGTCACTGCAGCTGCTGAACCTCGCTGCGCCACACTAAGTGTCCCCCCTCACTGGTCCTGAAGGCCTCTAGGCCACCTCCTGCCCCAGAACTGGTAAGAATAAATATTCAAGCGACGGCGACAGTGACCCACTTATGAGCAGATGCCACAGCCCCAGGGCACAGTGGCTGATGCTGAAAGAACACAGAAAGGGACTGTGGGAGGCACAGGAAACGTCCTTGGGAAGACGCATCCCAGCCTAGCGCTCCTTGAGCGAATGTGAGAAGTCTGCTCCACTATCTAGGAGCAAGGAGCAGCAAGAAAGACAGAAATCCATCAAGCAGATGGGCAGGGGGCGCGGACATGGGTCACTGAACAGACACCATCCTTGGGCAACGTCGCCCCACCTCTCTGCAAACATCAAGCTCTAAGGGCTGATGACCGGGCACGACCTGCCCCTTCTCTCTGGCCTCACCAACAGGGCCACCCACAAGCACAGCAAGTCTGTTACCAGGGCCGGAGGATGGGGATGGGAACCCTGGGAGCCAGGCTCCTGTCCCTGCCTTGGCCCTGGGGCCCGGGGGAAGTCACAGTCCTCAAGTCTCAGTTTTCTCTACTGTAAAGTGGGATGATGCCATGGGCCTTACTGTGCGACCGGGAAGACCCAATCAGAAAGGAGAAAGTAAG
>NW_023225524.1:0-755 GCF_002007445.2 Ailuropoda melanoleuca | reverse complement strand
TTTAGGTGCAAACATTTTTTAAATGACAAACATTAAAACTTTCAACATAAAATCAGCATAAAACAAAGTATAAAAGAGGTATTAAAACATAAAGAGAAGCCATCTGATTTTCTTTTCTGTCCTGCACTAACCCTGAGAATCCCTCACCCAGCAGCCTCTGTGGGACACAATGCCCAGGCCCCACCTGGCCAGAGTTCACCACGGGTGGGACGGCTCCTCGGCCCTCACACCGCTGCCACGGTCCGAAGGTGACTCACAGCACACGCCTACATCACGCACCACGTGCAGTGGGTCGGCCCCCATGCCTGGCTCCCCACCGGGGCCTCCCGCACACAGAAAGGGTGGACCGTGGCTGGGCTGGGCCTCTGCCCTCACACACTCACCTTCTTGCCCCCTCGTTTCCTGTTCTGCAAGATACAGCATCCACTTCCCATCGGGAGGGTCAGAAAAATAACGCAGCAGACGAAGCCATGGGGTCTGGCCACTGTGATCACCCAGACCCGTCTCCCAGGACCAGCGCCCCAGCACCTGACTTCACAGCTAAGTAGCTTACTTTCTGCGACGTGGGGTCTTGTGTGGAAGTGACAGACCAGCTCAGCGCCACAGACATGTGCCTCCTCCACACGGGGTTTCTCTGCAACACGACCGAGCCTGTGACCACATCTCCCGTGAGGACGGAGACAGGCTCGTCCATCATGAACAGCACCTGCTTCCAGTGGGTGGTGCTGCAAGACACGGGGCACAGGGTCACCTCT
>NW_023225523.1:0-755 GCF_002007445.2 Ailuropoda melanoleuca | reverse complement strand
CCACAAACCCGCTCGGCTCCCACATACTGTTGCAGCACATCTAGGACAGCAAGTGCGCGACACATGTCACATGGTTACAGTACATCACATTAATCATGCTTTTTGCTTGGAGAAGTACTCTTTGCTTTTCGCGATGTCAGGCTTGATGGTGTCACTTCCTGGGTTCCAGCCAGCTGGGCACACTTCTCCAAATTTGTCAGTGTATTGGAACGCCTGGACGAGCCGCAGAGTTTCATCCACAGATCGGCCGACAGGGAGGTCATTGATGGTGATCTGGCGGAGGATCCCCTTCTCATCGATGATAAAGAGACCTCGGAATGCGATGCCTTCATCCTCCTTCAAGACACCATAATCTGTTGAGATGGTGCGCTTGGTGTCGGCCACCAGTGGGATGTTCATGCGGCCCAGCCCACCTTCCTTCCGCGGGCTGTTGGTCCAGGCCAGGTGACAGAAGTGCGAGTCCACAGAGGCGCCTATCACCTCGCAGTTGATCTTCTTGAACTCCTCTGCGCGGTCACTGAACGCTATGATCTCCGTGGGGCAGACAAAGGTGAAGTCCAAGGGGTAGAAGAAGAAGACCAGGTACTTTCCTCTGTAGTCCGAAAGCTTGATTTCTTTGAACTGCCCATCAGGCATGACAGCAGTGGCCTGGAATTCAGGGGCCAGTTTCCCAATCTGTGCGTTGCCTGCCGACATTCTGATTATGGGCCCCTGGCTGCTCTTCTTCACGCGGTCTCTGCTTCTCGGAGGTTCTG
>NW_023225522.1:0-755 GCF_002007445.2 Ailuropoda melanoleuca | reverse complement strand
CCCCGCCCCACCACCCTGCTCCTGGTCTCTTGCTCTTCCTCACTCAAATAAATAAAATCTTAAGAGAGAAATAAAAAAAACGAAGGAAATCAAAATAACTTATGCTTTTAGTTAATAACGTGTCAGCAGGGTGCCTAGGTGGTCAGTTGCTTGGGGATCCTACTCTTCATTTCAGTTCAGGTCATGGTTTCAGGGTCTCAGGGTCATGGGCTTGAGCCCCACGGGAGGCTTTGCACTCAGTACAGAGTCGGCTTGGGATGTCTCTCTCCTTTCACCTCTGCTGCTCCCCCTGCTCACGCTCTCTCTAAAATGAATGAATGAGTGAATATCTTAAGAGAAAATATTGGAGAATCAATGTTGATTTTCTTAATTGTAACAAATACCATAATTATAACATAAGATGTCAATAATTGGGGAAAGTGGGTATATGAGGACTCAGGTAGGTACTTCTCAGTTTTTCTGTAAGTCTAAAATGGATCTACCAAAATAAAGTCTGTCTTTCAAAAAGAAAAGAAACAGTCTGCTGTCCTTGCTTTTTCATGGCACTAGCTCTTCATTCAGAGTCTAGACTGGGAGCATCTAATTGATCGAGTCCAAGTTACATGCTATACCCGAGCTGTGGTGAAGACAAAGAAAGTGAATTTCAAGTGGATTCAGTTTGGATAGAGAGAGACAGGCTCTAACTAGCCCAAGACTCCCAGATGACAATAAATATGGAAAGGGTACTCAAATGGTCAGAGCCAAAAATTGACACA
>NW_023225521.1:0-755 GCF_002007445.2 Ailuropoda melanoleuca | reverse complement strand
AGAAAAATTAGGGCTTTGAGTGAATCATTACATCTTGGAGTAATAACTAGAGACCTGCTTTATTGGAAGACAAAAAAAGCCCATAATTTCTTCCAGGATAACAAACAACCAGAGATGACACATATCCCATGTAAAGAGCCCAGGGTTTTCTGTGATGAAAAGCAAATGAGGAAGTGTCTGGGAATTACACAGTAATATATTCAAATTAACCCTACTGCTGAGGAAACCCGAAAGTTGAAAAACTATGTGAAAACATCTGCTTGATGGTACTGGAGAAATAACAGATGAGAAGTATTACTCAGCCAAAATATGAGAGAGGTAAAAATCCAGAGTGAAAATAACTAGAAAATCCCCACATTTAAGGAAATAACTCATTATGAAGCCAGTGTGAATTGTATATCAGAAGACAAGGACATAAGAGAATTACTGTAGGCCAATTTCATTCATAAACACGGATATAAAAATTCTAAACAAAAAATTAGCAAGCTAAATAGAGATGTATATATAAAGACAGAACGGAGCTATTAGATAAAAGTAGGATTGATTTAACATTAGAAAAATCAATGTGCTTCACCGCACTAAAAGACCAAAGGAGAAAAATAACGGCTATTTTAATAGATGCAGAAAATTCAGTTAATAAAGTTCAATATCTGTCATGATACAAATTTTAGTAAACTAGGAATAGAAGACAACTTACTGGGGTGCCTGGGTGGCTCAGTCGCTAAGTGTCTGCCTTCGGCTCAGGGCGTGATCCC
>NW_023225520.1:0-755 GCF_002007445.2 Ailuropoda melanoleuca | reverse complement strand
AGCTTTATTATTTCTTAACATTATATCATATTTGTTCCAGATCTTATTTTTTAGGAAATAAAGTATTACAGCCAAGGTGTGGTACTCCCTGTCTGTATCTCTCCATGGTTCTATCCCTATTTTTCCCTACACAGAGGTAACCACTCTCATGAATATGATTTTTCACTCCTCATGTAGGTCTTTATACATTTATGATGTTTTATAAACCCTTAAACATATCTTCACCTGTTTTGCAGATTTTAAACTTTTTAAGTAAATAGTATGTGATACACAGATTATTTTGCAGTTTGCTTTTCCCTGAATATTTTTTATATTTATCCATCTTGAAACACTTAGTTCCTTTATTCTAACTGCTATATGGTATTTCATTGTGTGTGTGTATCTCAGTTTACCTGTTTTCTTATTGATAGACATTTATCTTTTTTCCCCTAAATTTTGCATTACTATAATGCTCCAGTGAACATTGCTGTATCTCATGCACATGGATGAAAGTCTCTCGAGGGTGTAAGTTGAGTTGCTTAGAATCTGAATTTCTAGCATATATCACCTTGCTAGATTTGGCCAAGTTACTGTCCAAAGTGGTTGCAATAATTCATACTCTTATTAATAGTGTATAATAGTTCCTGTTTCTCCCAATTTATTGCTAACACTTTGTATTGTCATACCTAAACATTTTTGCAAATTTGATGTGTTTGAAAAGATATCACATTGCTGTTTTAATTTGTATTGCTGGTTTTCATTTTCTTTTTTTTTTT
>NW_023225519.1:0-755 GCF_002007445.2 Ailuropoda melanoleuca | reverse complement strand
TTACTGGGTGCCTGGGTGGCTCAGTTAAGCATCTGACTTTTGATTTCAGTTCAGGTCATGATCTCACCGTCCTAGGATTGAAGCTCCTGTAGGGCTCCATGCTCAGCAGGGAGTCTGCTTGGGATTCTTCCTCTTCTTCTTCTGCTGCTGCGCCCCCTGCTCAGGTTCTCTCTCTCTCCCCCTCTCCCCCACCTCATGGACGTGCGTGCACATGGTCTCTCTCAAATAAAATGTAAAAATCTCAAAATACCACTTTATTCTCTAGGCACTGGCCACTTAAGATGAATATAACAAAAATCTGACATATATTTATTAAAAAAAATTCAACGAACATTTTAATCTCAGGCCCCTAAGCAAATATTTATGGTAATTTACCCCCTGAGTACCTATAACCCCAACTGATAGAACAACCTATTAAATTCAGAAACATGCTGGTAATCAATTTGTCAGTAACTGCCAAGGTGAGTGGTGCTGGATATAGGTTCTGTGCTTTTGTAGAATAAGGGCTAAAGGAGCAATAGCTGTGATATGGCTATCAATTGATTTTCATACATTCTCCAAATCTATAAGATCACTTCCCAAGATAACACAGGGCTCTCAGTCAATGCCCAGCTTTCAAAGCTAGACTGGAATTTTGACTGAATATTAATTTGATGGTATACTTTATGTTGAAAGCTTAGAAATTGGTTAAGATACAAGAATTTAATTTTTAGTAATTGGAAGGTGATTAATCCTTTAAAGTCTCTTTAGTACAT
>NW_023225518.1:0-755 GCF_002007445.2 Ailuropoda melanoleuca | reverse complement strand
TTTTTTTTTACAAATAATAGTGTTCGTGAGATTGAAACTGGCCAGTTGCTCAAGAAAAACACAGCTATCAGAAATAAATTTATTCCAAGATTTATCACAAAGAGGATGTTAAATGAGGTAGTGAACAATACCTCTATAAAAGTCTTCTGGTGCAGGCCAACAGTATTACTCTAAAAATTAGGGGTTGGCAAACTATAATCCATGAGCCAATCCTAACCCTCAACCTGTTTTTGTAAAATAAAGTTTTATTGGAACATAGCTCTGCTCGTTGCTTTACAGCTGCTTCTGCACTACAAGTCAGGGTTTAACTGTTGCGACGGGCTTTACAAAATGAACACAACTGACTCCCACCCAGTGAGTTATAACCTTGTATAATACCCTGTCCTTGAATCTGAGTGGAACCAATGGTTTGTTTCCGACCAGTAGACTACAGCAAAGGGGGTAGGATCTCACGGCCTTGGTTGCTTTACTTTAAGACTATTTTAGCAGACTGGAGAGACTCTCCTACCAGCCTTGAAGAGGCAAGCTGCAATGACGCGAGCTGCCTATGAAGAGGGCCACACGACAGGGAACTACCAGTGGTCTTAGGACCCGAGGCCTCAGTCCTATGACTGCAAGGAACTTAATTCTGCCAACAACCACACAAACTCAGGTGTGGCTTCTTCCCAAGTTGTGATTCTAGATGAGGATGCAGCCCAGCCCCCCACCCGACTGCAGCTTCGTGAGATCCCCCCCCCACCCCCGCAGAGGATCCC
>NW_023225517.1:0-755 GCF_002007445.2 Ailuropoda melanoleuca | reverse complement strand
TCAGCATGGGACTATTAACAAAAACAAAAACAGTCTGTATTGGCAAGGATGTGGAAAAATTGGAGCCATGGCATACTGTTAGTGGGAATGCAAAATGGTGCAGGCACTAGGGAAAACAGTATGAAGTTTTCAAACAAAATTAAAAATAGAACTATTGTATGATCCAGCAATCCCACTTTGGGGTATTTATCCAAAATGATTGAAATCAGGATCTTGAAGAGATATATTCACTGTTATGTTCAATGCAGCATTATTTGTAACAGCCAAGATGTGAATGTAACCTAAATAATCATCAACAGTTGAAAGGATAAAGAAAATGTGGCATATACATATAGGATATATTATTGGGCCTTATAAAGGAAGGGGATTCTAATCATCACATTCTACAACATGGATGAACCTTGAGGACTTTGTGCTGAGTTAAATAAGGTAGTTATAGAAAGACAAGTACTGTGTGATCCCCCTTATCTGAGGTATTGAAAATAGTCAAATTTACAAAATCAAAGAGTAGAATGGTGATTATCTAGGGGAAGGGAACAGGGAAAAATGGAGAATAACTAAAAAAATAGGCACAAAGTTTCAATTAAGTAAGCTGAATAAACTCTTGGGATCTGCTTTACATCATTGTACCCATAGTCAACAGTAATATATTATACATTTAAAATGCATCAAGAAAGTAGGTCTTATGTTAAATGTTATTATAAGAATAATATGTGTATTTATACATTTTATATACATATTATATATATATATAT
>NW_023225516.1:347-553 GCF_002007445.2 Ailuropoda melanoleuca | reverse complement strand
CTCCAGCGAACAGCAGCCTTTTCACTGGGGACCCCGATTCCACATTGGGTGTAGGGGCTTCAGGAGGATCCAGCTTAGAACCAAGAAAGCAAGTGTGAGGGAAAGCACTTGAAGTCATGACGGTCTTATGGAAGGTGGAACAGGAATCAAGGTGCTTTGGTACCGTGAGTGAAACACGACGAACACAGCACTGAGAAAGACAATTC
>NW_023225516.1:0-158 GCF_002007445.2 Ailuropoda melanoleuca | reverse complement strand
GAAGCCTGACGAGAGTGCCCCACAGTGGACTCTGAGACACCACACAGTCCAGGGAAATATCAACGATCATCATCTCTCGTTAGTAAGTGAGCATGAATGAAAAGGTTCAGGATTTTCGAGCACTCAGCACCCTTCTCATTGGTAATAATGCAGAGCGT
>NW_023225515.1:0-1558 GCF_002007445.2 Ailuropoda melanoleuca | reverse complement strand
TTTTTTTTCAAATGTGGGGCCTTTTAAAGGACTTCTGTGTGATACAAAGTTTGGAAGCCTTTTGGGTGCCTTTATCGGCTTACCTTCAAGGACTGGGGAGGGGATTTGGCACAAATCTTCCCATCCCTAATTTGAAGCTTATTCTCACTGGGCAAGCTGTAATTTTCTAATCTTGAATGTTTAAGTACCAAGAATGAACTCTGAAGTTTTTCAAATCATAGATGTAGGGTAATTGCTCAATTGTACACACTTTTATTTTTCTCTTCTCTCAGGGTAAAAGAAAGCAAAGCAACTTCCAGGGGCTGTCTTGGTCAGAATTCATTTAACCCAGTCTCTTTTATCGGCTACACGTACACCATTCTAGTCAGTATTCACAGTCACGTCCTGGGATGGTCTCAGTTTACATTATTCTGATCTGCTGGGGGGGGTTCCCCTTTTCTGCCCTTGTTTCTGGCTCAGCACTCCCACCCCCACAGGCAGGAAAGCTCTGGGGAGGCAATGTCTGCCCTCCCCCACCCCCCACCACACCACCTTCCCCAGGTAACCAGCTGACCCGACTGGTCAAGGCCACGGGCTGATGCCCCCAAGGGGCTGGCAGGGCAGTGCCCCCACATGCGAGTCACTGCAAGGAGCCCTTCCACTCTGTGTGTCTAGGTCTGATTCTAGACACTGTTATCTCTTATCATTTTGTCATATTTATTAGACTGACCTGCCTTCTCACTGACTTTTCACCCCAATATTAACAAACAGCATTTTAACATATTCATTGCCTTTTCCAGAATTTGCTTCACGGCAACTCTTAGTTAGCAGAGAAGGTGCCAGAGGAAGTGCCCTCCCCCAGCTCCTCTGGGCAGTTCTCTGATCTAAAGATCTGAACTTAACAGCTTTCAAGCCACATTGCAGGGACAATGTTCTCCCTGCCTCCTCCTGGAGCCCATGGTGGCCTCTGCCTTGCCCTGAAAGACTTAGCTGACTGTGAGCCAGGCCCTGGCCCCAGAGGGGGGACCAACACCTCCTGTCATTGTGCACCCTGGCACCTATGCCCCTTCCCCAGCGTCCCTGCACCTGTGTCTTCACTGCACACCCAGTACTCTTGTCCAACTTGGCCAGTGATCACTGGTTGTTTCACTGCCTGGAACCCCCAGAGATAGGACAGGTGGATGAGAAATTCAGTCCCACTGGTCCCACCCTTAACAGGCATTTCAGAAACCCTTTCAACCAGGATGAAACAGAGTGGGCCTTATAGGTGACCAGGAGAGTAAGCATCAGAACACCCCAATCCCTGGGGAAAGCAGGAGACACAAATGAGCTGCTGTGCCCCCTGTCCGCTGTGCAGAAATCCAGCAGAAATTTCTATCAGAATTCTAACTTTGAAAAATAACACCTTTCTTTCCTATAGCAAAGTATGTGGGAGATTTTTCTACGGGCAGCCCCATGGGGGAGAGCTCTGAGAAAGTCCCAACCCCAAAGGAACCACTTGCCCCAGGCCAAGCCCACCCTTCCACCGGCCACAGAACAATCCATGAATGGAAGAACTAGACTCTCACGGTGATCTATT
>NW_023225514.1:0-755 GCF_002007445.2 Ailuropoda melanoleuca | reverse complement strand
TTTGAGAGAGAAAGCGAGAGACAAAGCACAATGGAGGAGGAGGGGCAGAGGGAGAGGGAGAAGCAGACTCCCTGCTGAGCAGGGAACCCCACGTGGAACTCATCCCAGGACCCCGGGATCATGACCTGAGCCAAAGGCAGACGCTTAACCAACTGAGCCACCCAGGTGTCCCAACACACTATTTTTTTTTAAAGATTTATTGGAGAGAGAGAGAGCACATGCACCAAGTGGGGGCAGGGGCAGTGAGAGAGAGAAAATCTCAAGCAGACTCCACACTGAACTCAGAGCCCAACGCAGGGCTCCATCTCATAACCCTGAGATCACGACCTGAGCCAAAACCCAAGAGCTGGACACCTAACCGACTGTGGCACCCAGGCGCCCCTAGGCACACTTTAAATAGAAAGACACAGAAAGGTTGAAAGTAAATGGGTGGGAAAGATATGCCACACAAACAGTAAGCAAACAGACTCCAAGACAGAGTATTATCAGTAATAAGGAGGAACACTTCATAATGACAAAAGGGACAATTCACCAGGAGGGCGTAAGGATTATAAATGCACGTGTGCCTAACAGTAGAGCTTCAACAGACATGAAACAAAATTTTATAGAAATGAAGAAGTACACAAAAGTACACAAAGTGATAAAAGATTAAGACCTTAATACTTTTCTTATACAGTAAGTGATACAAAAAATAGACAAAACATCAGTCAGGACATAATTGATCTGACGCTGTAGACCACCTTGACCCAGCTAAC
>NW_023225513.1:0-755 GCF_002007445.2 Ailuropoda melanoleuca | reverse complement strand
TTAACTGCTGTGCCACCCAGGCGCCCCTGTCCCTAGAATTCTTAAAATCTGAGTTGATGGCTTTAAAAGTTTCACAGGTTGTAGATGGGTCAGGGGGAGTCATTTTAGAAAAGTTTAGGAAAACTTCAAGAACCACAACATGGTGGTTTTGGTACACTAATTGACGTTTGTCAAAAGAAATGCCAAGACACCTGCCCAACATATCTAAAATAACAGTGTTGCTCCAACTTTTCCAACAAAGTGCCTGTCAAAGAGCAAAATGCATCAGTTTTAGGAGTGAGGGGGCTCTAGCAGTAAGCTGAGTTTCTATGAGTTTCATGCACAATTTGTTCTGTTTCATAATGCGTGTATAATTATTTTCTTTTTTTTTTTTTTTTTACCAAATCTTTATTCAGTAAAATATTACTCTCTGACTTCGAACACCAAAGTAGTAAAATGGTTCTAAAGAGCATGCTTGCTTGTTTTGTTAGGGAACAGTATTGATAAAGACGGCTGAAGAATTGATGAATTTTAGTAAGGGAGAAGAAAATCTCATGGATGCACAAGTCAAAGCGATAGCTGATACCGGTGCCAATGTCATCGTAACAGGTGGCAAAGTGGCAGACATGGCTCTTCATTATGCAAACAAGTACAATATCATGTTGGTGAGGTGAGACTGCATTTCTGTTATGTAAATAGCCTTTTGGTGGTGAAACACCAGACACCGTCAATACACCATGAATTCATGACTGTTAAAAAAGGGCAAGTAAAAGATG
>NW_023225511.1:0-755 GCF_002007445.2 Ailuropoda melanoleuca | reverse complement strand
GTATTATATTCTCTAGCTCCATACATGTCTTTGCAAAGGGCAAGATTTCATTCTTTTTTATGGCTGAATAATATTCCATTGTGTATGTATACCTCCTCTTTATCCATTCGTCTATTGATGGACACTTGGGCTGCTTCCATAGTTTAGCTATTGTCAATAATGCTGTAATAAACATAGGGGTGCATGTATCCATTTGAATTAGTGCTTTTGTATTTTAGGAGTGCATATCCAGTAGTGTTGTTCCTGGATCATAGGGTAGTTCTATTTTTAACTTTTTGAGGAACCTCCATACTATTTTCTGCAGTGGTTGTACCAGTTTGCATTCCTACCAACAGTGCACGAGGATTCCCCTTTTCCACATCCTCACCAACACTGTTGTTTCTTGTGGTTTTGATTTTAGCCATTCTGACAGGTGTGAGGTGATATCTCATTGAAGTTTTGATTTGTATTTACCCGATGATGAGTGATGTTGAGCATCTTTTCACGTGTCTATTGGCCATCTGGATGTCTTTGGAGAAATGTCTTCATGTCTTCTGCCCATTTTGTAATTGGATTACTCCTTTTTTGGGTATTGAGTTTTATAGCCTCTTTATATATTTTGGATACTAACTCTTTATCAGGTATGCCATTTGCAAATATCTTCTCCAGTTTAGTAGGTTGTCTTTAGTTGTGTTGATGCTTTCCTTTCCTATGCTGAAACTTTTTGTTTTGATGAAATCCCAATAGTTTATTTTTGCTTTGTTTCCCTCCCCTCC
>NW_023225510.1:0-755 GCF_002007445.2 Ailuropoda melanoleuca | reverse complement strand
CTGGATTGCCACGGGAGTGCAGCGCAGCCATGTGGGTAGTGGGGGAGGGGTCCCAGGCCACACGCTGGCGGAAGTGGTTCGGTTGTCTCGAGAGTCCCCGATTTTGGTGAATTCTGTTTTTCACGAGGCTGCCCCCTCAGTCCACAGTAACTCGCGTGGTGCTTTTCCTCCCATGACGTGGGTATGCTCCAGGCTTCACTTCCGGGGCCCTGCCGACCAGTCTTGGTGGAGGAAATCTCAAGCAGGAACTACTGTCCCTGCTTCAAAGAGAAATGAAATTCCACGTCACAACACAACGAAACAGAAGAGCCCCGCTCCCTGGTTACAGAGCCAGTACGCACTTGTTAGCAGGACGTCTTGAGATGGCAGGTGACGCTCGCGGACACGGAACCAGCTGGGCGGCCGCGGGGCAGTGAGCCCTCTGTGTTCGTGGCCTCCCCGGCGGGGGCGCACGTACGCTCACACTCCGCCGTCTGCTGTGTGCTGGTGGTGGTGGTCACTTGCTATAGGCTGAACATCATCTGGTGTCGGTAAACATAGCAAAATAAGGATGCTGGATTAAAGAGTGGATTTTAAAATAAGCACTGAGACACCATGCGAGGCCCGGAGGGCAATTTGCATGAACGTTGGGATAACCGCAGCGTAAGGAGGGACCTTAGCTCGGAAAACCGTAGAGAACTTATTTCCCGGAGACCTGCCTGGCGGTGTCGGTGGGTGAAGGGCCCTTGGTAAGGGGCTCGAGGCCGCGTGCTACG
>NW_023225509.1:0-755 GCF_002007445.2 Ailuropoda melanoleuca | reverse complement strand
CTAGGGGAATACCTGCAGTAATTTTCCTACAAATAAGGTTATATTCTTTTTGGAATAAAGATTGGTAGAATTAGTGTTTCTTCATGATTAAAAATGTAAGTCATACATGGTTGCTGGGGAGTGGTGGGGTGGGCTTTAAAGATTAGATTAAAAAGAACTTGAGGGCTGAAGATATTGCTTTTGTTCTTTATAGCACCTTTTATGCTGTCTTATACCAATTAGACACTCAATTAAGTCAAATGAATTGAAGCCTCCTACATGTTTGGTCAGGTACTTGTTTAGAATTCAACAAAGAACCTTTATTATTATTATTAATATTATTATTATATTATTAGTGGTTGTTTTGCTACTGCTCAGAAAAACTTCAGTATGGGCAGAAAGGTCCTTGTTAAAATAATTTTTATAGTTGTTCACATGAAAAGGGACTAAAACCTTTATAGCTGTTGGCTAAAGTAGAAAAGTGTATAATACCCTGAGCTTTATATATAAAGATGACATTTTTGCTCACCTTGTAAGAAACTGTGGATATGAAGAAGTTCTAAGACAAGAATTTCATATATATTGATATAGCTCCTTGCAGGTTCTCTTTGCCATCGCCTGTGTCCCAAGCTTTTGTGTGCTGCCAAGGGAAATTGGAGGCTATCAGTTTGAAGGGCAGAAGGGGGAGAAGGTAGTGTTTTCTCCCTTTACCCATGTCTACTGGCATACACAGTTCACACACATACATACATACACACACACACACACACACACAC
>NW_023225508.1:0-755 GCF_002007445.2 Ailuropoda melanoleuca | reverse complement strand
TCTTCTTCTTAAAGCATAAGGATACATAAACAGATTGTATTTTGAAATGGATTTTTGAAACTAGTACAAGATTTTGTAAATTATTAAAATACTTTAAGAGTTAAATTCACAAATGATGCTTTACTCATTCTGTAGAACACAACACAACTCGTTAAGTTTATCTTAAACATACTTACCTCATATAAAAATAACAGAAAACTTGCTGTATGATTTTTTTCTAAAGACTTCAGAATATCATGACCCAGAGATTCATGCTAAATCATTTTGTTCCAATGAATGAGAGAACATTTCCAGAAATTTCAGGCTTGTCAAAAACATTAGTCACCTATTTAAAAATCCATTACCATGAAATTTAACTTTTAAGAAGAAATACATTTCTCAGCACACTTGTACACATTAAATGTTCACCTAAAAAAGCTGTTGTCTTGTTCCAACAGCACAAATCAGAAATACCCTTACTGTTTTATTTTTTAAGTTTTGAATTTATTATGATAAATTTACTCAAATTTATTCATAAAGTATTTTTTAGGGAGAAATGAAATATTTACATTTTGGGCCGTAACTTAAATGGCGAAATAAAAGACTCTGTCTTTGAAAAAAATTTTCCAAGATCAAAAGAAAGTACAGCCATCCTGAGGAACCAAAGGGGCTTTAGTTGGCTCTGCCTCGGGGTGGGGGTGAGGGGGGGCTCCCTTATCTTTCCCTAAAATGAGGGCTTTGGTTCTGACTTAATCCTGACCTGATTGATAACTTGT
>NW_023225507.1:0-755 GCF_002007445.2 Ailuropoda melanoleuca | reverse complement strand
TGCTCTTTCTTTGTGAAGACTTTTCCAACTTTCCCCAAACCCACAGTAATCTCTTTATCCCGGAAGCTAACTCATGTGCGTGTGTGTTGGGGGGGTGCAGTGTTGACCAAAGGGTCATTTGTCCTTGGGTTTAAATTTGGACTTGTCACATGATCTCCAATGAATTTCTTTATATTATCACAGAAATACACCAGTAAGATTGAAAAAACACATTAATCACACATTTAGACTTTCATTGCATTTCAATTCCAGTCCAAATTGCTTATTATTAGCTTTACATGTTTACATTTACACTAATAAATCCTGGATTTATTTTGTAAATACTACAATTATGTACTTTACTTTTTTTTTGGAATTTTAATTTAGCTTCTTAGAGTTTTTAGTGTACTGAGAACCCCAAAGACACTCACATTATGACCTTGGGCCTCTCTAGATTTTTGAGAGATCCTGATTCATTTTTCTATTACAGATTTTATTATCATATTTAATGATGCCCAATCTTATCCACTCCCTCAATATACTCTGAACTTCTATATGGCAGGGTCTATGCCTTACACAGACAGTCCCTGACTTATGATAGTTTGATTTACGATTTTTCAACTTTATGATGGTATGAACGCAAAGCCCTTCTTTAGGAACTATACTTGAAATTTTGAAATCTGATCTTTTCCCAAAAGAGAGATCTGCGGTATGATCCTCTGTCATGATGTTGGACAGCAGCAGAGAGCTGTTACTCCCCATCAGCCATGTGATCA
>NW_023225506.1:0-755 GCF_002007445.2 Ailuropoda melanoleuca | reverse complement strand
CTGATTATTTTACTATTTTTTTTACTTTTAAACTACAGTTGTAAGTGAATTATACCCCACTATTACCATATTGTGAAAGCCAACTATATATATTTAGCATTATCAATGAGATTTACACTATTTTTTTATGTTTTTATGATGTTAACTAGTGGGTTTTTTTGCATCCACTCAAAGAACTTCCTTTAGCATTTCTTGTAAAGCAAGTCTGGTGGTAATGGATTCCCTGTTTTTATTCATTTGAGAAAATCTTTATGCCTCCTTTGTTTATGAAGAAAAGCTTTGCCAGGTATAGAATTCTTCATTGACAGTTACTTTCTTTCAATATTTCAAATGTGTCATCCCATTCTCTCCTGCCCTCAATATTCTGCAACTATTCTTATGGGGCTTCCCCTGTATGTAACTTATCTTTTTCTCTTGCTGCTCTTAAAATTCTTTCTTTATCTCTGATTTTTGGTAAATTAATTATAATGTGTCTCAATGTAGTCCTATTCAGGTTCAACCTATTTGGGGTCCTTTGGCCTCATGGATCTGGATATCCATTTCTCTCCCCAGCTTCAGGAAGTTTTCACCCATTACTGCTGTAAATATACTTTCTGTCCCTTTCTCTTTCTCTTCTCTCTAGAATTTCCATAATGCAAATATTATTTATTTTCACTGTGGCCATAATCCCACAGGCTTTCTTCACTCAATTTCATTCTCTTTACTGTTCATTCCTCTGCCTGGGTAATTTCTCATGTCTTATCCTTCAGGCCATT
>NW_023225505.1:0-755 GCF_002007445.2 Ailuropoda melanoleuca | reverse complement strand
TTGTGTTCCCTCTCTCACTGGCTGTCTCTCTCTCTCTGTCAAATAAATAAATAAAATATTTTAAAAAAAGATGAACACAAAAATACTTACAAGTCAAGATCAGGCTGACATCGTCAGTGAAGTTAACTCTGTTTAGCACTCAAATGGAGCTATGGATGATTTTCAGGACTCATGTTTATGTTTCTTATTGAACACAGACCAATATATAAAAATGTACTCTGAAAGGCATTTTAAAAATTGTGTCCAAACTAACCAGATTTAAGGAAAGCTGTATTCCTATTGAATGATTGAAGTGATAATAATATTGACCCACACTTCCACTAATAATAGCATCATCAAACATTTGTAAAAATTAATTAAGTTTCATATTTTTCTTACTTGGAAATGAATTAATAATTCATGGAATAATGAGACCTGAACAACCAACACCATTAACTCGTTCTTAGGGTGAGTTTAATCCCTTAGTCTTTTAATCTAATCACTAGGAAAGTCTTTCATCTTTTATTGACTTTTATTGACTTTTATTTCAGCTGTCCTCATTTCAATTTCTAATAAATACCTCTTGCTTATTATTTAACAATTTAGAAGCTTTAAAAGTAATCTGATTGCCATGAACTTATGAAATTAAAAGGGAGGTGTTTGTATACAGTGCTTTTCATTCTATAAGAAATCACATAAGGAAAATTTATTTGACATTTTTTGAAGTAGGAAGAATTCTTTCTAAAAACTTAAAAATTGAAAATACCTTTTAGATG
>NW_023225504.1:13662-15229 GCF_002007445.2 Ailuropoda melanoleuca | reverse complement strand
TGTGGGCTTCTTCCTTAAAGAGTTTATTTATTTATTTGAGAGAGAGAGAGACATTCAGCAAGAAAGGGAACACAAGCAGAGGAGTGGAAGAGGAAGAAGANGAGGAAGAAGCAGGTTCCCGGTGGAGAAGCCCGATGAAGGACTCCTTACGGAGCGTTGTGATCACACCCTAATCCGAAGACAGGTGCTTGGTGACTGCGCCACTCAGGCGCTCCGGGTTGTGGGCTTCTTGATTTTTCAGCCTGCCTTCTGGGGGAGGGGCCTGCCTGCAGGTACTCAGAAAACCCTGTTTGGGTAGAGTCTCTGTGTCCCTTGCGAGGGGGGATGGGGATGGGCACCCTGTGAGCCGGTATTTCCGGGCTTTTGTTCTCTGGCGGCTTTCCCTGGCGGTTTGCTATGCCTCTTCTGAGAGAGAAGCAGGGGCTGAAATTCAGCCTCTGTCTCAGAANGGGGCCTGCCTGCAGGTACTCAGAAAACCCTGTTTGGGTAGAGTCTCTGTGTCCCTTGAGAGGGGGGATGGAGATGGGCAACCTGTGAGCCGGTATTTCCGGGCTTTTGTTCTCTGGCGGCTTTCCCTGGCGGTTTGCTATGCCTCTTCTGAGAGAGCAGCAGCGGCTGAAATTCAGCCTCTGTCTCAGAACAGAGGGATCGCGGATCGTTCTCCACTGATGTTCTGGCCACTTTAACTCTGTTTCTGTTGGTGCTGCTCAAGCCTGCAGCATCCCGGGCTGTGCGCCCCACACCCGGCGTCCCAGCCCTCACTTCCTGGGCCGGCACGGCTCTGTCCTTTGTGTTTCCAACCCCGCCAGCTGCCAGCCGCCAGCCACCCCGCGTGGGCTCCCCCCGTCTCAGTCTGGTGTCTCACGGGTGCTGACCGCGAGTCCGGCTGCTCCCCCGTGCAGGTGGCCCTCCAGCCGCCAGCTGCCCCGCGGACGCTCCCAGAGCTCCCGGCCTCTGCCTCAAACCAGTGAGCACACCGGAGCTCCGGAGCTCCGTGAGATGCTTGGTGGTGCACGCTCCCGGCTCACGGACTCAGTCTGCCGTTTCCAGAGTGCGGGTCTGCGGTCCGCCCGCTCCGCGGTGCAGGTGGCACGACAGCCGCCCTGCGCGCGCGCTCCTGGAGCTTGCGTTCTAAGTCTGGTGTCTCGCGGGTGCCGTCCGCGAGTCCGCCTGCTCCCCCGTGCAGGCGGCCCACCAACCGCCAGCCATCCTNCAACCGCCAGCCTTCTCGCGTACGCTCCCGGAGCTCCCTTCTCAGCCTGCTGTCTCAAGCGTGCGGGTCCACGGTCTGTCCGCTCCCCCTTGCAGGTGGCTACTGTATCCCGGCGCCCTGACACGGCGGCACCATCCCCCTTCTGTTTAGCTTCGAATATCTGTGCGCAGTTTCACGGCTCCCCGCTTCGTACCTTGATACTCAGCGGTGGAGATGTTCATTTGTAGAGATCCAGATGTATCTTCCTGTGTCTCAGGCTGATTCCATGACTATTCCTGCTGGTCTGGTACCTATCCAGCTCAACTCAGGGGACCGGCTGAAAAAGGGGTCCCCTACTCCTCCGCCATCTTAACC
>NW_023225504.1:0-13507 GCF_002007445.2 Ailuropoda melanoleuca | reverse complement strand
ATCGTGTTTCACTCACGGTAACAAAGCACCTTGATTTTTGTTCCACGTTCTATAAGGCCGGTGTGACTTCAAGGGCTTTATCTTCGCACTTTGTTTCTTGGTTCTAAGTTCAGGATGCTTCCAAGGCACATTCACACAATGGGGAATCTGGTTCANTTTACCCAATGGGGAATCTGGGTCCCAAGGAAACTCGTATGATAGCTGAAGGTGTTATCCTGGACGCTCTTCTTTAATACCAATAAGAAGGGCGCTGAGTCCTTTAAATTCTTAAACTTTTTCATTTATACTCCCTTATTTAAGTGAGATGATGTTCGTTGATATTTCCCTGGATTGTGTGGTGTCTCAGAGACCACTATGTGGCACTCTCGTCAGGCTTCCGTGAACACTTTCCCTCATGTTTCCCTATTCACGAAGGATGATGATAGTGCTAAGACGGCCACTGCACAGTGTTGTTTCTGACAGAAATGGTTTAGGCATTTTCGTTCCATTGCCACCAGCAGTTTTAATGGGATTTACCCATGAAGCAAACATTGCATTGGAGGCTGGTTTGGCCAAATTTTGTTTCTCAGTGCTGTGCTGATCGTGTTTCACTCACGGTAACAAAGCACCTTGATTTTTGTTCCACGTTCTATAAGGCCAATGTGACTTCAAGGGCTTTATCTTCGCACTTTGTTTCTTGGTTCTAAGTGCTGGATGCTTCCAAGGCACATTTACCCAATGGGGAATCTGGGTCCCAAGGAAATGCGGATGTTAGCTGGAGGTGTTATCCTGGACGCTCTTCTTTAATACCAATAAGAAGGGCGCTGAGTCCTCGAAATTCTTGAACGTTTTCATTTAGACTCCCTTATTTAAGTGAGATGATGTTCGTTGATATTTCCCTGGATTGTGTGGTGTCTCAGAGACCAATATATGGCACTCTCGTCAGTCTTCCGTGAACACTTTCCCTCATGTTTCCCTATTCATGAAGGATAATGATAGTGCTAAGACAGCCATTGCACAGTGTTGTTTTTGACTGAAATGATTTAGGCATTTTCGTTCCATTGCCACCAGCAGTTTTGATGGGTTTACCAGGGAAGCAAACATTGCATTGGAGGCTGGTTTGGCCAAATTTTGTTTCTCCGTGCTGTGCTGATCGTGTTTCACTCACGGTAACAAAGCACCTTGATTTTTGTTCCACGTTCTATAACGCCGATGTGATTTCAAGGGCTTTATCTTCGCTCTTTGTTTGTTGGTTCTAAGTGCTGGATATTTCCAAGGCACATTCACCCAATGGGGAATCTGGGTCACAATTGAAAACGCGGATGTTATCTGGAGGTGTTTTCCTGGACGCTCTTCTTTAATACCAATAAGAAGGGCGCTGAGTCCTCGAAATTCTTGAACGTTTTCATTTAGACTCCCTTATTTAAGTGAGATGATGTTCGTTGATATTTCCCTGGATTGTGTGGTGTCTCAGAGACCACTATGTGGCACTCTCGTCAGGCTTCCGTGAATACTTTCCCTTATGTTTCCCTATTCACGAAGGATGATGATAGGGCTAAGCCGGCCACTGCACAGTGTTTTTTCTGACAGAAATGTTTTAGGCATTTTCGTTCCATTGTCACCAGCATTTTTGATAAGATTTACCTATGAAGCAAATATTGCATTGGAGGCAGGTTGGCCNTTTGTTTCTCCGTGCTGTGCTGATCGTGTTTCACTCACGGTAACAAAGCACCTTGATTTTTTTTCCACGTTCTATAAGGCCGATGTCACTTCAAGGGCTTTATATTCGCACTTTGTTTCTTGGTTCAAAGTGGTGGATGCTTCCGAGGCACATTTACCCAATGGGGAATCTGGGTCCCAAGGAAACGCGGATGTTTGCTGGAAGTGTTATCCTGGACACACTTCTTTAATACCAACAAGAAGGGCGCTGAGTCCTCGAAATTCTTGAACTTTTTCATTTAGACTCCCTTATTTAAGTGAGATGATGTTCGTTGATATTTCCCTGGATTGTGTGGTGTCTCAGAGACCACTATGTGGCACTCTCGTCAGGCTTCCGTGAACACTTTCCCTCATGTTTCCCTATTCACGAAGGATGATGATAGTGCTAAGACGGCCACTGCACAGTGTTGTTTCTGACAGAAATGGTTTAGGCATTTTCGTTCCATTGCCACCAGCAGTTTTAATGGGATTTACCCATGAAGCAAACATTGCATTGGAGGCTGGATTGACCAAATTTTGTTTCTCAGTGCTGTGCTGATCGTGTTTCACTCACGGTAACAAAGCACCTTGATTTTTGTTTCCACGTTCTATAATCCGATGTGACTTCAAGGGCTTTATCTTCGCACTTTGTTTCTGGTTCTAAGTGCTGAATGCTTCCAAGGCACATTTACCGAATGGGGAATCTGGGTCCCAAGGAAACGCGGATGTCAGCTGGAGGTGTTATCCTAAACACTCTTCTTTAATACCAATAAGAAGGGCGCTGAGTCCTCGAAATTCTTGAACGTTTTCATTTAGACTCCCTTATTTAAGTGAGATGATGTTCGTTGATATTTCCCTGGATTGTGTGGTGTCTCAGAGACCACTATGTGGCACTCTCGTCAGGCTTCCGTGAACACTTTCCCTCATGTTTCCCTATTCACGAAGGATGATGATAGTGCTAAGACGGCCACTGCACAGTGTTGTTTCTGACAGAAATGGTTTAGGCATTTTCGTTCCATTGCCACCAGCAGTTTTAATGGGATTTACCCATGAAGCAAACATTGCATTGGAGGCTGGTTTGGCCAAATTTTGTTTCTCAGTGCTGTGCTGATCGTGTTTCACTCACGGTAACAAAGCACCTTGATTTTTGTTCCACGTTCTATAAGGCCAATGTGACTTCAAGGGCTTTATCTTCGCACTTTGTTTCTTGGTTCTAAGTGCTGGATGCTTCCAAGGCACATTTACCCAATGGGGAATCTGGGTCCCAAGGAAATGCGGATGTTAGCTGGAGGTGTTATCCTGGACGCTCTTCTTTAATACCAATAAGAAGGGTGCTGAGTCCTTGAAATTCTTGAACTTTTTCATTTAGACACCCTTATTTAACTGAGATGATGTTCGTTGATATTTCCCTGGTTTGTGTGGTGTCTCAGAGACCACTAAGTGGCACTCTCGTCAGGCTTCCGTGAACACTTTCCCTTATGTTTCCCTATACACGAAGGATGATGATAGGGCTAGATGGCCACTGCACAGTGTTGTTTCTGACAGAAATGTTTTATTCATTTTCGTTCCATTGCCACAGCAGTTTTGATAAGATTTACCTATGAAGCAAACATTGCACTGGAGGCTTGGTTTGGCCAAATTTTGTTTCTCAGTGCTGTGCTCATCGTGTTTCACTCACGGTAACAAAGCACCTTGATTTTTGTTCCACGTTCTATAAGGCCAATGTGACTTCAAGGGCTTTATCTTCGCACTTTGTTTCTTGGTTCTAAGTGCTGGATGCTTCCAAGGCACATTTACCCAATGGGGAATCTGGGTCCCAAGGAAATGCGGATGTTAGCTGGAGGTGTTATCCTGGACGCTCTTCTTTAATACCAATAAGAAGGGCGCTGAGTCCTCGAAATTCTTGAACGTTTTCATTTAGACTCCCTTATTTAAGTGAGATGATGTTCGTTGATATTTCCCTGGATTGTGTGGTGTCTCAGAGACCACTATGTGGCACTCTCGTCAGGCTTCCGTGAACACTTTCCCTCATGTTTCCCTATTCACGAAGGATGATGATAGTGCTAAGACGGCCACTGCACAGTGTTGTTTCTGACAGAAATGGTTTAGGCATTTTCGTTCCATTGCCACCAGCAGTTTTAATGGGATTTACCCATGAAGCAAACATTGCATTGGAGGCTGGTTTGGCCAAATTTTGTTTCTCCGTGCTGTGCTGATCGTGTTTCACTCACGGTAACAAAGCACCTTGATTTTTGTTCCACGTTCTATAAGGCCAATGTGACTTCAAGGGCTTTATCTTCGCACTTTGTTTCTTGGTTTTAAGTGCTGGATGCTTCCAAGGCACATTTACCCAATGGGAAATTTGGGTCGCAATTAAACGCGGATATTAGCTGGAGATGTTATTCCGGACGCTCTTCTTTAATACCAATAAGAAGGGCGCTGAGTCCTCGAAATTCTTGAACGTTTTCATTTAGACTCCCTTATTTAAGTGAGATGATGTTCGTTGATATTTCCCTGGATTGTGTGGTGTCTCAGAGACCACTATGTGGCACTCTCGTCAGTCTTCCGTGAACACTTTCCCTTATGTTTCCTTATTCACGTAGGATGATGGTAGGGCTAAGATGGCCACTGCACAGTGTTGTTTCTTATTTTTTTTTAAAGATTTTATTTATTTATTTGACAGAGATAGAGACAGCCAGCGAGAGAGGGAACACAAGCAGGGGGAGTGGGAGAGGAAGAAGCAGGAACATAGCAGAGGAGGCTGATGTGGGGCTGGATCCCACAACATCGGGATCACGCCCTGAGCTGAAGGCAGACGCTTAAACGCTCTGCCAACAGGCGCCCACACAGTGTTGTTTCTGAAAGAAATGTTTTGGGCATTTTCGTTCNTTAATGGGATTTACCCATGAAGCAAACATTGCATTGGAGGCTGGTTTGGCCAAATTTTTTTTCTCAGTGCTCTGTTCATCGTGTTTCACTCACGGTAACAAAGCACCTTGATTTTTGTTCCACGTACTATAGCGCAGATGTGACTTCAAGGGCTTTATCTTCGCACTTTGTTTCTTATCCTAAGTGCTGGATATTTCCAAGGCACATTCATCCAATGGGGAATATGTGTCCCTATTGAAAACACGGATGTTAGCTGGAGGTGTTTTCCTGGATGCTCTTCTTTAATATCAATAAGAAGGGCGCTAAGTCCTCGAAATTCTTGAACTTTTTCATTTATACTCCCTTATTTAAGTGAGATGATGTTCGTTGATATTTCCCTGGATTGTGTGGTGTCTCAGAGACCACTATGTGGCACTCTCGTCAGGCTTCCGTGAACACTTTCCCTCATGTTTCCCTATTCACGAAGGATGATGATAGTGCTAAGACGGCCACTGCACAGTGTTGTTTCTGACAGAAATGGTTTAGGCATTTTCGTTCCATTGCCACCAGCAGTTTTAATGGGATTTACCCATGAAGCAAACATTGCATTGGAGGCTGGTTTGGCCAAATTTTGTTTCTCAGTGCTGTGCTGATCGTGTTTCACTCACGGTAACAAAGCACCTTGATTTTTGTTCCACGTTCTATAAGGCCGATGTGACTTCAAGGGCTTTATCTTCGCACTTTGTTTCTTGGTTCTAAGTGCTGGATGCTTCCAAGGCACATTTACCCAATGGGGAATCTGGGTCCCAAGGAAATGCGGATGTTAGCTGGAGGTGTTATCCTGGACGCTCTTCTTTAATACCAATAAGAAGGGCGCTGAGTCCTCGAAATTCTTGAACTTTTTCATTTAGACACCCTTATTTAAGTGAGATGATGTTCGTTGATATTTCCTGGATTGTGTGGTATCTCAGAGACCACTAAGTGGCATTCTCATCAGGCTTCCGTGAACACTTTCCCTCATGTTTCCCTATTCACGAAGGATGATGATAGTGCTAAGACGGCCACTGCACAGTGTTGTTTCTGACAGAAATGATTTAGGCATTTTCGTTTCATTGCCACCAGCAGTTTTGATGGGATTTACCCATGAAACAAACATTGCATTGGAGGCTGCTTTGGCCAAATTTTGTTTCTCAGTGCTGTGCTGGTCGTGTTTCCCTCACGGTAACAAAGCCCCTTGATTTTTGTTCCACGTTCTATAAGACCGATGTGATTTCAAGGGCTTTATCTTCGTTCTTTGTTTCTTGGTGCTAAGTACTGGATATTACCAAGGCACATTCACCCAATGGGGAATCGGGGTCCCTATTGAAAACGCGATGTTAGCTGGAGGTGTTTTCTGGGACGCTCTTCTTTAAACCAATAAGAAGGGCGCTGAGTCCTCGAAATTCTTGAACTTTTTCATTTATACTCATTTATTTAAGTGAGATGATATTCATTGATGTTTCCCTGGATTGTGTGGTGTCTCAGAGACCACTATGTGGCACTCTCGTCAGGCTTCCGTGAACACTTTCCCTCATGTTTCCCTATTCACGAAGGATGATGATAGTGCTAAGACGGCCACTGCACAGTGTTGTTTCTGACAGAAATGGTTTAGGCATTTTCGTTCCATTGCCACCAGCAGTTTTAATGGGATTTACCCATGAAGCAAACATTGCATTGGAGGCTGGTTTGGCCAAATTTTGTTTCTCCGTGCTGTGCTGATCGTGTTTCACTCACGGTAACAAAGCACCTTGATTTTTGTTCCACGTTCTATAAGGCCAATGTGACTTCAAGGGCTTTATCTTCGCACTTTGTTTCTTGGTTCTAAGTGCTGGATGCTTCCAAGGCACATTTACCCAATGGGGAATCTGGGTCCCAAGGAAATGCGGATGTTAGCTGGAGGTGTTATCCTGGACGCTCTTCTTTAATACCAATAAGAAGGGCGCTGAGTCCTCGAAATTCTTGAACGTTTTCATTTAGACTCCCTTATTTAAGTGAGATGATGTTCGTTGATATTTCCCTGGATTGTGTGGTGTCTCAGAGACCACTATGTGGCACTCTCGTCAGGCTTCCGTGAACACTTTCCCTCATGTTTCCCTATTCACGAAGGACGATAATAGTGCTATGAAGGCCACTGCACAGTGTTGTTTCCGACAGAAATGGTTTAGGCATTTTCGTTCCATTGCCACCAGCAGTTTTAATGGGATTTACCCATGAAGCAAACATTGCATTGGAGGCTGGTTTGGCCAAATTTTGTTTCTCCGTGCTGTGCTGATCGTGTTTCACTCACGGTAACAAAGCACCTTGATTTTTGTTCCACGTTCTATAAGGCCAATGTGACTTCAAGGGCTTTATCTTCGCACTTTGTTTCTTGGTTCTAAGTGCTGGATGCTTCCAAGGCACATTTACCCAATGGGGAATCTGGGTCCCAAGGAAATGCGGATGTTAGCTGGAGGTGTTATCCTGGACGCTCTTCTTTAATACCAATAAGAAGGGCGCTGAGTCCTCGAAATTCTTGAACGTTTTCATTTAGACTCCCTTATTTAAGTGAGATGATGTTCGTTGATATTTCCCTGGATTGTGTGGTGTCTCAGAGACCACTATGTGGCACTCTCGTCAGGCTTCCGTGAACACTTTCCCTCATGTTTCCCTATTCACGAAGGATGATGATAGTGCTAAGACGGCCACTGCACAGTGTTGTTTCTGACAGAAATGTTTTAGGCATTTTCATTCCATTGCCACCAGCAGTTTTGGTAAGATTTAACTATGAAGCAAACATTGCATTGGAGGCTGGTTTGGGCAAATTTTGTTTTTCAGTGCTGTGCTGATCGTGTTTCAGTCAAGGTAACAAAGCACCTTGTTTTTTGTTTCACGTTCTATAAGGCCAATGTGACTTCAAGGGCTTTATCTTCGCACTTTGTTTCTTGGTTCTAAGTGCTGGATGCTTCCAAGGCACATTTACCCAATGGGGAATCTGGGTCCCAAGGAAATGCGGATGTTAGCTGGAGGTGTTATCCTGGACGCTCTTCTTTAATACCAATAAGAAGGGCGCTGAGTCCTCGAAATTCTTGAACGTTTTCATTTAGACTCCCTTATTTAAGTGAGATGATGTTCGTTGATATTTCCCTGGATTGTGTGGTGTCTCAGAGACCACTATGTGGCACTCTCGTCAGGCTTCCGTGAACACTTTCCCTCATGTTTCCCTATTCACGAAGGATGATGATAGTGCTAAGACGGCCACTGCACAGTGTTGTTTCTGACAGAAATGGTTTAGGCATTTTCGTTCCATTGCCACCAGCAGTTTTAATGGGATTTACCCATGAAGCAAACATTGCATTGGAGGCTGGTTTGGCCAAATTTTGTTTCTCCGTGCTGTGCTGATCGTGTTTCACTCACGGTAACAAAGCACCTTGATTTTTGTTCCACGTTCTATAAGGCCAATGTGACTTCAAGGGCTTTATCTTCGCAGTTTGTTTCTTGGTTCTAAGTGCTGGATGCTTCCAAGGCACATTCACCCAATGAGGTATCANTGGGTCCCAAGGAAATGCGGATGATAGCTGAAGGTGTTATCCTGGATGCTCTTCTTTAATACCAATAAGAAGGGCGCTGAGTCCTCGAAATTATTGAACTTTTCATTTATACACCCTTTATTTAAGTGAGATGATGTTCGTTGATATTTCCCTGGATTGTGTGGTGTCTCAGAGACCACTATGTGGCACTCTCGTCAGGCTTCCGTGAACACTTTCCCTCATGTTTCCCTATTCACGAAGGATGATGATAGTGCTAAGACGGCCACTGCACAGTGTTGTTTCTGACAGAAATGGTTTAGGCATTTTCGTTCCATTGCCACCAGCAGTTTTAATGGGATTTACCCATGAAGCAAACATTGCATTGGAGGCTGGTTTGGCCAAATTTTGTTTCTCAGTGCTGTGCTCATCGTGTTTCACTCACGGTAACAAAGCACCTTGATTTTTGTTCCACGTTCTATAAGGCCAATGTGACTTCAAGGGCTTTATCTTCGCACTTTGTTTCTTGGTTCTAAGTGCTGGATGCTTCCAAGGCACATTTACCCAATGGGGAATCTGGGTCCCAAGGAAATGCGGATGTTAGCTGGAGGTGTTATCCTGGACGCTCTTCTTTAATACCAATAAGAAGGGCGCTGAGTCCTCGAAATTCTTGAACTTTTTCATTTAGACTCCCTTATTTAAGTGAGATGATGTTCGTTGATATTTCCCTGGATTGTGTGGTGTCTCAGAGACCACTATGTGGCACTCTCGTCAGGCTTCCATGAACACTTTCCCTCATGTTTCCCTATTCACGAAGGATGATGATAGGGCTAAGACGGCAACTGCACAGTGTTGTTTCTGATGGAAATATTTTAGGCATTTTCGTTCCATGCCACCAGTATATTTGATAAGATTTACCTATGAAGCAAACATTGCATTAGAAGCTTGTTTGGCCAAATATTGTTTCTCAGTGCTGTGTTCATCGTGTTTCACTCACGGTAACAAAACACCTTGATTTTGGTTCCACGTTCTATAACGCCGATGTGACTTCAAGGGCTTTATCTTCGTTCTTTGTTTCTTGGTTCTAAGTGTTGGATAATTCCAAGGCATATTCACACAATGGGGAATCTGGGTACCTATTGAAAACGCGGATGTGTGCTGGAGGTGTTTTACTGGACACTCTTCTTTAATACCAATAAAAAGGGTGCTGAGTCCTCGAAATTCTTGTACTTTTTCATTTATACTCCCTTCTTTAAGTGAGATGATGTTCGTTTATATTTCCCTGGATTGTGTGGTGTCTCAGAGACCACTATGTGGCACTCTCGTCAGGCTTCCGTGAACACTTTCCCTCATGTTTCCCTATTCACGAAGGATGATGATAGTGCTAAGACGGCCACTGCACAGTGTTGTTTCTGACAGAAATGGTTTAGGCATTTTCGTTCCATTGCCACCAGCAGTTTTAATGGGATTTACCCATGAAGCAAACATTGCATTGGAGGCTGGTTTGGCCAAATTTTGTTTCTCAGTGCTGTGCTGATCGTGTTTCACTCACGGTAACAAAGCACCTTGATTTTTGTTCCACGTTCTATAAGGCCGATGTGACTTCAAGGGCTTTATCTTCGCACTTTGTTTCTTGGTTCTAAGTGCTGGATGCTTCCAAGGCACATTTACCCAATGGGGAATCTGGGTCCCAAGGAAATGCGGATGTTAGCTGGAGGTGTTATCCTGGACGCTCTTCTTTAATACCAATAAGAAGGGCGCTGAGTCCTCGAAATTCTTGAACGTTTTCATTTAGACTCCCTTATTTAAGTGAGATGATGTTCGTTGATATTTCCCTGGATTGTGTGGTGTCTCAGAGACCACTATGTGGCACTCTCGTCAGGCTTCCGTGAACACTTTCCCTCATGTTTCCCTATTCACAAAGGATGATGATAGTGCTATGAAGGCCACTGCAGAGTGTTTTTTCTGACAGAAATGATTGAGGCATTTTTGATCCATTGCAACCTGCAGTTTTGATGGGATTTACCCATGAAGCAAACATTGCATTGGAGACTGGTATGGTCAAATTTTGTTTCTCAGTGCTGTTTCTGATCGTGTTTCACTCACGGTAACAAAGAACCTTGATTTTTGTTCCACGTTCTATAAGGCCAATGTGACTTCAAGGGCTTTATCTTCGCACTTTGTTTCTTGGTTCTAAGTGCTGGATGCTTCCAAGGCACATTTACCCAATGGGGAATCTGGGTCCCAAGGAAATGCGGATGTTAGCTGGAGNATGTTAGCTGAAGGTGTTATCCTGAACGCTCTTCTTTAATACCAATAAGAAGGGTGCTGAGTCCTCGAAATTCTTGAACTGTTTTATTTAGACTCCCTTATTTAAGTGATATGATGTTCTTTGATATTTCCCTAGATTGTGTGGTGTCTCAGAGACCACTATGTGGCACTCTCGTCAGGCTTCCGTGAACACTTTCCCTCATGTTTCCCTATTCACGAAGGATGATGATAGTGCTAAGACGGCCAATGCACAGTGTTGTTTCTGACAGAAATGGTTTAGGCATTTTCGTTCCATTGCCAGCAGCAGTTTTGAACTTATTTACCCATGAAGCAAACATTGCATTGGAGGCTGGTTTGGCCAAATTTTGTTTCTCCGTGCTGTGCTGATCGTGTTTCACTCACGGTAACAAAGCACCTTGATTTTTGTTCCACGTTCTATAAGGCCAATGTGACTTCAAGGGCTTTATCTTCGCACTTTGTTTCTTGGTTCTAAGTGCTGGATGCTTCCAAGGCACATTTACCCAATGGGGAATCTGGGTCCCAAGGAAATGCGGATGTTAGCTGGAGGTGTTATCCTGGACGCTCTTCTTTAATACCAATAAGAAGGGCGCTGAGTCCTCGAAATTCTTGAACGTTTTCATTTAGACTCCCTTATTTAAGTGAGATGATGTTCGTTGATATTTCCCTGGATTGTGTGGTGTCTCAGAGACCACTATGTGGCACTCTCGTCAGGCTTCCGTGAACACTTTCCCTCATGTTTCCCTATTCACGAAGGATGATGATAGTGCTAAGACGGCCACTGCACAGTGTTGTTTCTGACAGAAATGGTTTAGGCATTTTCGTTCCATTGCCACCAGCAGTTTTAATGGGATTTACCCATGAAGCAAACATTGCATTGGAGGCTGGTTTGGCCAAATTTTGTTTCTCAGTGCTGTGCTCATCGTGTTTCACTCACGGTTACAAAGCACCTTGATTTTTGTTCCAAGTTCAATAAGGCCGATGTGACTTCAAGGGCTTTATCTTCGCACTTTGTTTCTTGGTTCTAAGTGCTGGATGCTTCCAAGGCACATTTACCCAATGGGGAATCTGGGTCCCAAGGAAATGCGGATGTTAGCTGGAGGTGTTATCCTGGACGCTCTTCTTTAATACCAATAAGAAGGGCGCTGAGTCCTCGAAATTCTTGAACGTTTTCATTTAGACTCCCTTATTTAAGTGAGATGATGTTCGTTGATATTTCCCTGGATTGTGTGGTGTCTCAGAGACCACTATGTGGCACTCTCGTCAGGCTTCCGTGAACACTTTCCCTCATGTTTCCCTATTCACGAAGGATGATGATAGTGCTAAGACGGCCACTGCACAGTGTTGTTTCTGACAGAAATGGTTTAGGCATTTTCGTTCCATTGCCACCAGCAGTTTTAATGGGATTTACCCATGAAGCAAACATTGCATTGGAGGCTGGTTTGGCCAAATTTTGTTTCTCAGTGCTGTGCTGATCGTGTTTCACTCACGGTAACAAAGCACCTTGATTTTTGTTCCACGTTCTATAAGGCCAATGTGACTTCAAGGGCTTTATCTTCGCACTTTGTTTCTTGGTTCTAAGTGCTGGATGCTTCCAAGGCACATTTACCCAATGGGGAATCTGGGTCCCAAGGAAATGCGGATGTTAGCTGGAGGTGTTATCCTGGACGCTCTTCTTTAATACCAATAAGAAGGGCGCTGAGTCCTCGAAATTCTTGAACTTTTTCATTTATACTCCCTTATTTAAGTGAGATGATGTTCGTTGATATTTCCCTGGATTGTGTGGTGTCTCAGAGACCACTATGTGGCACTCTCGTCAGGCTTCCGTGAACACCTTTCCCTCATGTTTCCTATTCACGAAGGATGATGATAATGCTAAGACGGCCACTGCACAGTGTTGTTTCTAACAGAAATGGTTTAGGTATTTTCGTTCCATTGCCACCAGCAGTTTTAATGGGATTTACCCATGAAGCAAACATTGCATTGGAGGCTGGTTTGGCCAAATTTTGTTTCTCAGTGCTGTGCTCATCGTGTTTCACTCACGGTAACAAAGCACCTTGATTTTTGTTCCACGTTCTATAAGGCCAATGTGACTTCAAGGGCTTTATCTTCGCACTTTGTTTCTTGGTTCTAAGTGCTGGATGCTTCCAAGGCACATTTACCCAATGGGGAATCTGGGTCCCAAGGAAATGCGGATGTTAGCTGGAGGTGTTATCCTGGACGCTCTTCTTTAATACCAATAAGAAGGGCGCTGAGTCCTCGAAATTCTTGAACGTTTTCATTTAGACTCCCTTATTTAAGTGAGATGATGTTCGTTGATATTTCCCTGGATTGTGTGGTGTCTCAGAGACCACTATGTGGCACTCTCGTCAGGCTTCCGTGAACACTTTCCCTCATGTTTCCCTATTCACGAAGGATGATGATAGTGCTAAGACGGCCACTGCACAGTGTTGTTTCTGACAGAAATGGTTTAGGCATTTTCGTTCCATTGCCACCAGCAGTTTTAATGGGATTTACCCATGAAACCATACATTGTATTGGAGGCTGGTTTGGCAAAATATGTTTCTCAGTGCTGTGATGATCGTGTTTCACTCATGGTAACAAAGCACCTTGATTTTTGTTCCACGTTCTATAAGGCCGATGTGACTTCAAGGGCTTTATCTTCGCACTTTGTTTCTTGGTTCTAAGTGCTGGATGCTTCCAAGGCACATTTACCCAATGGGGAATCTGGGTCCCAAGGAAATGCGGATGTTAGCTGGAGGTGTTATCCTGGACGCTCTTCTTTAATACCAATAAGAAGGGCGCTGAGTCCTCGAAATTCTTGAACTTTTTCATTTAGACACCCTTATTTAAGTGAGATGATGTTCGTTGTTATTTCCCTGGATTGTGTATTGTCTCAGAGACCACTATGTGGCACTCTCGTCAGTCTTCAGTGAACACTTTCCCTCATGATTCCCTATTCACGAAGGATGATGATAGTGCTAACACGGCCCCTGCACTGTGTTGTTTTTGACAGAAATGGTTTAGGCATTTTCATTCCATTTCCACCAGCAATTTTGTTGGGATTTACCCATGAAGCAAACATTGCATTGGAGGCTGGTTTGGGCAAATTTTGTTTCTCAGTGCTGTGC
>NW_023225503.1:0-3766 GCF_002007445.2 Ailuropoda melanoleuca | reverse complement strand
AAAATCACTTTGTTTCTTGTTCAGGATGCACAAAGGATTTATGGAGGATTTATGGCTCCCACGTTAATTTCAGAATTTCCCCCTGGTTATCACTGTCTTCTGTAACAAGGGTCCATCATATCCCCTCATTAACTGATTCACTCATCCACACTTTTTGTTTAAGGAGAAGGTGAAGGATTTATTTGATCTGAAGAGAAATCACATTATCCAAACATTTTAAATTTCTATTTTTGCTAGTTATCTTATTAGGTACTATGAGTATTAATGAAGTTGAACATAGCAGAGTCTCCATCACCTAGTAGCATATGCCTTAATGGCAAAAACCAGCAAATGCATAATCGCGATGTTTTATGACATAGTTCACTACAAGGTGGAAGAAAAGGGAGCAACCGCCAAATCTGATTTCCTTCCAGTCCTGCCTCTCAGTCTTTTGCTTCAGCCAGACAAGTCTCCTGTGAAAGTTAATCACACTTTGCAACATTTGCTGAAAAATAAATGTGATCTTTGACTTATTTTTTCCATCCAAATACCATCCATCTTAAAAGACTCAATGTATCCTATCTTTAACCTTAAAACATTCCTTCCCCATTTCAACTCTTACTTATCTCTCCTTCTTCTTACACTTGTAATAGGTTTTAAAAGTGTTTAGGATATAGTCGTTATTAGTTTTACATAAGTTTTGTCTCCACAACTGAATTACATTTTCTTTGAGGGCTGTTTCTTTGCTTCATCAGTATCAGACTCAGTGTGAAGAGTCTGACTTGCTTATCTTCCCTAAGAAAACCAATAAATAAGCAGCATTCTTACTTTAAAGAAACAAAATGGAAAACTTCAGGCATAAGCCTTAGCTAAATAACCTCATTTCGAGAGACGCATTTACTAAACCTGTTCTTGTATATGCAGTCACTGTAAGAATCTTATAATACGCTTTTCTCCAGGGACATCAAAACACTTTAGCTTTTCCCATTTCTCCTGCCATAAAATACACTGTAATTAAATTGATCTAGTGTCCAAAAACTATTAGTTAAGTGAGGAATTGGCAGGAAAATTTGGTTATTCAACTTTCTAGTGTTTTGCTGTATTTAATGAGTTCTGCATGGCAGGATTTTTGTTTGTTTGTTTTTCTAACTGCCTGCCTCATGTAGAATGTCTAGATAACTTCCATTTATAGTGGCTGGTTTTTGGAACATCCTGGTTAACTTGGATGTCACTTCTTGACACGTCCTCATACCCTGGGTTCATCTTCATACAGTACATTTGCAAACGTACGGACAACTTCTTTATCTCTCATTAAAGGATCTTTGCTATCTGTAAGAATGTGTCCTTTTCTTCAGAGATATGACTGCTGAAAAGGTAGGTCCTGCAGGTCAATTAATCAGGTTGCCTCTGATGAGGACAATCTGGAGCGATATCTGCCTGTACCAGAAGACCTGTGCCTACACCAACAATCCTAATTTTGCTATCAGTCGCAGTCTAGCCTACCTCCAGATAAGCTCAAGTCAATCTCAGAGAAATATTCAAATTTCAGAAGTCCAGGATTTCCCACTTTTCCTCTTTGTTCAATCTCACCCAGCTACAAACTGCAGAACAGCATACTAGTTGAGAATGATTCTAAGTTGCAACAGTGACAGAATAGTTTCCAGTCAAGAAGTCCCAAATGAGGGGCGCCTGGGTGGCACAGCAGTTAAGCATCTGCCTTCGGCTCAGGGCGTGATCCTGGCGTTATGGGATCGAGCCCCGCATCAGGCTCCTCTGCTATGAGCCTGCTTCTTCCTCTCCCCCTGCTTGTGTTCCCTCTCTCACTGGTTGTCTCTATCTCTGTTGAATAAATAAATAAAATTAAAAAAAAAAAAAAGTCCCAAATGAGACATGTTATAAATACTTTCTACCTATGCAAATGTCACAGTTCCTCAAGATTTTCTCCATTTACCATATCAATCAGAGTGAATGNAAAAGAAGTCCCAAATGAGACACGTTATACTTTCTACCTATGCAAATGTCACAGTTCCTCAAGATTTTCTCCATTTACCATATCAATCAGAGTGAATGGAAAACTAGATGAAAGAATAAGATGGGGATGGGGTAAAATTTGACAATAGCTACGTTTTTTGAGGAGCATTTACTCAGTACCAGAGATTATGCTAGACACTTTAATACACTGTTCATTTAATCTTCAGAAAAGCTGCATAAAGTAGGTATTACCTCCATTTTATAATGAAGGAACTGAAACTCAGAGAAGTTAAAAAATGTGCCCAAGGTAACAGAGCCAGGATTAAACGCCACTCTCTAATTTCCCGAGTCCGAGCTCTCAAAGATAATACAATACTGCCTCTGACATGTGATCACCCAATACAGTAGTCAAGTTTAGATAGGAATCTGTGATTGCCGTATCCTAACAAGTTCAAGATAATTGTTTACCTGTGGTCCAGCAAAGATACCACTGAGGAGCCAGGCCAAGCCAATCATGGACTGTCCAAGCTTGCCATTGCTTTTCATAGCTAGAGGCCTCGTGATGGCCAGGGAGCGGTCCAGGCTGATCACTACCATCATGAAGGCTGGGGCGTACATGGAGAAGAGCTTCAGGTAGCTGAGGACTTTGCAGAGGAACTCTCCAGCATACCATTGGACTGTAACGTTCCACATTCCATCCAGTGGCATGACTATCACAGTCTCTAACAGGTTGGCTAAGGTCAGATGTTTTAAAAGCACCTTCATTCTGGAGCGCTTTTTCCCTTTCTCTGTTTTTTGAGTCCACTTCTGCAGTTTCAACAAGAAAGAAGCATTAAAAGTTGTAGAGAGTAGAAAAAGGAAGAAAGTAACTGTCACTCGGATCTTTCCAGATAAGGTCAGAGTGGGGAGGTTGCCCTGCATCAGCGGGTTGCTGTCGTTTACCACTGAGCAGTGATTTTGATTCTGTTCAGGGGAGACGCTTGCCATATTTCCTGACGGATGGAGTTTCAAGACTTGTGTTTCCAGCACTTCTGATGTTTTGTTGTAATCTAGCCCAAAGCTCTGTTTTATTTCTGCCTTCTTTAGATGGAAACGTCACAGGTTTAGATTTATGTCAAATTTTGTCCCTGAGCTACTTTATGTTTAATGTAAAAGATCAAGGTGAACTTGTTTTGTGGGCTTATAATCCAACTGAGTGCTAAAACAGAGCGCGTCAAAACACTCTGAGGGCCAAATGTAACCGTAGTACTTCAGCAGATGGCCTGGTGTTCACAACATTTTTCCTAAGTAGAGAAGGACACTTAAATTTAAAATCCACTCATGCTACTATTTACGTGACTTATTAAAGAGATTTTCTAAAAACTATTAAGTGTTACTGTTCTAGCAGATACAAAATGAAAATGAAGAAAAATACTAAAAAAGAACTCTATCCAGTTCAAATCTGTTGTTTTAAGAAATTAATTCATTTCTCAAAAACATTTGTTTTTCTTTNATTTTTCTTTTTCAATCACACTCTGCTGCACATTCAAACACTAGACAAATATGTTCATTTAAAACCATCTTCCACAAAACATCAAATTAATATCTTTACAGAATTAATTTGATCTTTTTTTTTTAAGATTTTATTTATTTATTTGACAGAGATAGAGACAGCCAGCGAGAGAGGGAACACCAAGCAGGGGGAATGAGAGAGGAAGAAGCAGGCTCATAGCGGAGAAGCCTGATGTGGGGCCCGATCCCATAATGCTGGGATCACACCCTGAGCTGAAGGCAGACGCTTAACCGCTGTGCCACCCAGGCGTCCCTGGAATTAATT
>NW_023225502.1:8622-10104 GCF_002007445.2 Ailuropoda melanoleuca | reverse complement strand
GCAGAGGTGGGTGGGCACACTCAGAGTGGGCGTGGAAAACAGAAGCCACCCAGGGCAGGGCCTGAGAGACACAGGCATTCGCAGGACGGCAGGAATCAAAGCAGCAGGAACTCGGGGAGTGGCTGCCCGGGTCGCCCTAATCTGGGGCACGAGACAGGCGCACAGAAAAAGGAGGCAGATGTTTGAAGAAGGAAGGAATGGATGACTATATCAAAGGCAGCTGAGAAGCCAGGAGAGTGAAGGAGCCAGAAGAGGCCATGGAGAACTCCAAATGAGTCACTGATAGAACAGTCCACAGACTGCTGGAGGAGGACAAGTGAGTGGGAGAGAAAAGCATTCATAGTCTCTACCTAAGTCTATGCCTGTGTTTAAATCACACCTACGCCACCGATGCCTGGTCTCTATCAACATCATGTGTACCGACACCTACATGTATATGCAGTCTACATCTGTGTACCATCTGCACACATGTCTACATTTGCATCTACATGTCATCTACACACATCTGCATGCCAGCTACACGTCCATCTACATGTCATCTATGCACACATCTACATGTCATCTATGCACACATCTACATGTCATCTACACGTCCATCTACATGTCATCTACATGTCCATCTACATGTCATCTACACGTCCATCTACATGTCATCTATGCACACATCTACATGTCATCTACACGTCCATCTACACGTCATCTACACGTCCATCTACACGTCATCTACACGTCCATCTACTTGTCATCTACATGTACATCCACATATCATTTACATGGACATGGACACCTACATCGATATTTTAATTGCAGGTGGATTCTTAATTGCTCCCCCACATGGATAAATGCTTCAGTCTGAATGGCAGAAATAACACCGTTATTGGCATTACCAACACTTGTGTTTCTCCCCAGTCATGCATCCTGTATTCTGTTTCTTTTCCTTTTTTCTAGCTTCTGCCCTAGAATCAAACTTGTCCCCTGAGACAGAGGAAGGGCTTTCATGTTCTGCACATTGAGAATCAGCCTCATTCCTGGTCCACCCCATTTCCTAACCTTACCCTCTCTATTAGTTTCCCAATTATTTGAAATTTATTTAAACATGCAGCAAGGATGTATTTTTTAAACATATTTAACAGGACTTGTTAAGTGAATTACTAATACTACACGATGTAATGAGCCCAAAGTGTAAAATGGGCTAAACATAATAAAAGCAATATTTCTCTTTCAGTTCAAGTCCAAAAAGGCAATCCTGCCTGGCAGCAGCTGTGTTCTAAGCAGTGATCCAGAGACACCCCACCTTCCATGCGTGATGCTCAAGCTTAGTGGGCTCTCTTGTCAGTGGGCAGAAAAGGAAATACTATAGACCTGTGGTGAGAAGTTACATGGGGGGCTTCCAGGCCCACCATCCGGGTTTGCTTCCAGGCTCTGTTGCAGATAGTGTGGAAAGTGCCCTGGGCCATTTAACTGCTACAAGTCTTCCTTTTT
>NW_023225502.1:0-1105 GCF_002007445.2 Ailuropoda melanoleuca | reverse complement strand
AATGAGTCACTGATAGAACAGTCCACAGACTGCTGGAGGAGGACAAGTGAGTGGGAGAGAAAAGCATTCATAGTCTCTACCTAAGTCTATGCCTGTNCGCAGAGGTGGGTGGGCACACTCAGAGTGGGCGTGGAAAACAGAAGCCACCCAGGGCAGGGCCTGAGAGACATGGCATTCGCAGGACGGCAGGAATCAAAGCAGCAGGAACTCGGGGGAGTGGCTGCCCGGGTCGCCCTAATCTGGGGCACGAGACAGGCACACAGAAAAAGGAGGCAGATGTTTGAAGAAGGAAGGAATGGATGACTATATCAAAGGCAGCAGAGAAGCCAGAAGAGTGAAGGAGCCAGAAGAGGCCACGGAGAACTCCGAATGAGTCACTGATAGAACAGTCCACAGACTGCTGGAGGAGGACAAGTGAGTGGGAGAGAAAAGCATTCATAGTCTCTACCTAAGTCTATGCCTGTGTTTAAATCACACCTACGCCACCGATGCCTGGTCTCTATCAACATCATGTGTACCGACACCTACATGTATACGCACGTCTACATCTGTGTACCATCTGCACACATGTCTACATTTGCATCTGCATGTCATCTACACACATCTGCATCATCTATGCACACATCTACATGTCATCTATGCACACATCTACATGTCATCTACACGTCCATTTTACATGTCATCTACACGTCCATCTACATGTCATCTATGCACACATCTACATGTCATCTACACGTCCATCTGCACGTCATCTACACGTCCATCTACACGTCATCTACATGTCCATCTACATGTCATCTATGCACACATCTACATGTCATCTACACGTCCATCTGCACGTCATCTACACGTCCATCTACACGTCACCTACATGTCNTCATCTATGCACACATCTACATGTCATCTACACGTCCATCTACACGTCATCTACACGTCCATCTACACGTCATCTACACGTCCATCTACATGTCATCTACATGTACATCCACATATCATTTACATGGACATGGACACCTACATCGATATTTTAATTTCAGGTGGATTCTTAATTGCTCCCCCACATGGATAAATGCTTCAGTCTGAATGGCAGAAATAACACCGTTAT
>NW_023225501.1:0-755 GCF_002007445.2 Ailuropoda melanoleuca | reverse complement strand
CTTATCATTTTGGAAATCACTAATTTATTTTTGTTCTCAGTTGTTTCTCCATTTACAGACTGTTATGTAAGTGAAATCATGTAGCATGTAACCTTCTGAGATGGGCTTTTTTCACTACAGACAGTGCCCTTGAGATCCATCCAAGTTGTTACATGTATCAATAGTTTTTGTTTTTGTTTTTTTTAATTGCCCCCTAAAATGCCATGGATACATGTGTATCGCCATTTACTTGGCCATTTATCCACTGAAGGACAGGGTTGTTTCCAATTTCTGGCAACTACAAATAAATTTGCTATGAACATTCATGTATAAATTTGGGTGTGAACATAGGTTTTTGTTTCTCTGGGAGAACTGTTGAACAGCCCAATTACCTGGGTCATCTTATAAGTATAGTTTGATTTTATAAAGAACTTCCAAATAATTTCTATAGTGATTGTATCATTTTATATTCTAATCAGAAATATATGAGAAAACTAGTTACTCCAAATTCTTGCCAGCATTTAGCCTTTAAAAAACAAACACATTCTAGCCATTCTGATAGGTGTGCAGTAATATCTCATTACGGTTTTAACCCAGTGATTCTCAAGCAGTTAAGGATGCTCAACATATTTTCATGTGCTTATTTGCTATTCATATCTCCTCTTTAGAGAAAAGTCTGTGCATGTCTTTTGTCCATTTTTTGTTGAGTTTTGAGAGTCTTTAAATGTTCTAGATATAAATCCTTTCCAGATATGTGGTTTACAAATATATTTTTT
>NW_023225500.1:0-755 GCF_002007445.2 Ailuropoda melanoleuca | reverse complement strand
TTTTTTTTTTTTAAAGATTTTATTTATTTATTTATTTATTTATTTATTTATTTATTTGAGAGAAAGAGCAAGCAAGAGAGAGCATGAGCTGGGGGAGGGAGAGGGAGAAACAGGCTCTCCTGATGAGCAGGGAGTCTGATGTGGGGCTTGATCCCGGGACCCTGGGGTCATGACCTGAGCTGAAGGCAGAGGCTTAACCCACTGAGCCACCCAGGCACCCTGAGAAATTACTTAACTCTTGAATGGGCCTGTTAAACTATGGTTTGGCATGACATTGAAAGGACAGGTTGTGCTCTCTTGAATTTACCATGTTTTGGATAATTTTTCTTAACTCATAACCCAATGTCATTTCCTGTGGAACTGTGAGAAAGCATTTTGCCAGCCTACATAGGCCAGTGGCCTCCCCGTAGGCTCCCCTCTAGTTCTACTCCAGGAAACAGAAGGTCTTTTCCAGGGGGAATGTAGCCCCAGGCCTCTCTCAGGAGATTGAAGGTTGCAAAGGGGCTTAGCACTTTCGTTAATTTCCCACTCACACCAAAGCACCACTCCTTGGCACTGTGGTCCAAGAAATGTAAAGCCTGATCAGTGCTTATTGAAGGGATTCAGAACAAGTATCCTCAAAATTGGCCACTTTGGCATATGGATTATGTTGAGCTGAAGGCAATCAAGACCGGCAGATTCAAGGAAAACTTTAACCTCTCCCTGAAGTGCTTCAAAGAATCTAGATAGAAGGGCTGGTCCAGGAAGAGAACTAT
>NW_023225499.1:0-755 GCF_002007445.2 Ailuropoda melanoleuca | reverse complement strand
ATCCCATGTACCTTTTACCCACTTTCTCCCAATGGTTTCATCTTACAGAATAATAGTGCAATATCAAAACTAGGAAACTGACACTGGCATGAAGTGTGTGTAGAGTTCTATGACATTTTATCACACATGTGGATTCATTAACAATCACCATAATCAAGATGCAGTACACTTCCCTCACCACAAAGATCTCTGTCTATCCCTTTGTAATCACACCCCCTCCCATGGTCCCACCATCCCTAAGTCCTAGCAACTACTAACTCGTTTTCCAAATCTATCATTTTATTTTATTATTTTTAAAACTTATTCAATTAGCCAACCTATATAGTACATCATTAGTTTCAGATGTAGTGTTCAATAATTCATAGTTGAGTATAACACCCAAGCCTCATCACATCATGTGCCCTCCTTAATGCCCATCACCCAATTACCCCATTCCCCTCCAGCAGCCCTCAGTTTGTTTCCTATAGTTAAAGAGTCTCTCATGGTTTTTTTCCCTCTCTGATGACTTCCCATTCAGTTTTCCTTCCCTTTCCCTATGAGCCTCTGTGCTGTTTCTTATAATCCACATATGAGTGAAACCATACGATAATTGTCTTTCTCTGACTTATTTTGCTCAGTTCCATCCATGTCGATGTAAATGGTAAGTATTCATTCTTTCTGATGGCTGAGTAATATTCCATTGTCTATATACACCACATCTTCTTTATCCATTTATCTGTCAATGGACATCTTGTCTCTTTCCACATTTTGGCTAT
>NW_023225498.1:0-755 GCF_002007445.2 Ailuropoda melanoleuca | reverse complement strand
CTTTGTTTGCTCTTTTTTCTATTTCCTTTAGGTATAAAGTTAGATTGTTTGAGATATTTCTTGGTTCTTAAGGCAGGCCTCTAATACTATGAACTTCTTTCTTAGAACTGCTTTTACTGCATTCCATCAATTTTGGTAAATTGTGTTTCCATTTTCATATCTTAAGGTATATTTTTACCTCTCCTTTGATTTCTTTATTGACCCATCTGTTGTTCAGTACCATGTTTTTTAAATCTCAACATATTTGTGATTTTTCCAGTTCTCTTCTTTCAATTGATTTCTTGGTTCATACTACGTGATCAGAAAAAAAGTGTTTGATATGATTGCAATCTTCTTAAATTTATGAGGTTTTTTAGTGACCTAACATATTTCCTGGAGAACGTTATAAATAAACATATATATATGACATAGCATAACATATGTTATATATATGATGTATATATTCTGGCCTAATGTGTCATTTAAAGCCAATGTTTCCTTATTTATTTTCTGTCGGGTGATCTATCCATTGATGTAAGTGTGGTATTAAAGCCCCCTATAATATTGTATTCCTGTCAATTTCTCCCTTTAGGTCTGCTAATATTTGCTTTATATATTTAGGTACTCTAAATTTGGGTGCATAAATATTTACAAATGTTACATCCTTTGTTAAACTGACCTCTTTATCATTATGCAATATCTTTTGTCTTTTATTACAATCTTTGTTTTAAATTTTATTTTGTCTGATCTAAGGATAGTTACCCCAGCTCGCCTTT
>NW_023225497.1:0-755 GCF_002007445.2 Ailuropoda melanoleuca | reverse complement strand
TTGGGGTCTTTTCTGGTTCCATACAATTTTTAGGATTATTTTTTCCATTTCTGTGAAAAAACTTGATGGTATTTTGATAGTGATTACATTAAATGTGTATATTGCTCTAGGTAGCATAGACATTTTAACAATATTTGTTCTTCCAATCCATGAGTATGGAACATTTTTCCATTTCTTTGTGTCTTCCTCAGTTTCTTTCATGAGTGTTCTATGGTTTTCTATAGTTTTCTGAGTACAGATTCTTTGCCTTTTTCGTTAGATTTATTCCTAGGTGTCTTATGGTTTTGAGTGCAATTGTAAATGGGATTGACTCCCTAATTTCTCTTTCTTCTGTCTCGTTGTTAGTGTGTAGAAATGCAACTGATTTCTGTGCATTGATTTTATATCCTGCCACTTGACTGAATTCCTGTATGAGTTCTAGCCGTTTTGGGGTGGAGTCTTTTGGGTTTTCCCCATGAAGTATCATTTCATCAGCAAAGAGTGAGAGCTTGACTGCTTCTTTGCCAATTCGGATGCCTTTTAATTTCTTTTTGTTGTCTGATTGCTGAGGCTAGGACTTCTAGTACTATGTTGAATAGCAGTGATCAGTAAACTTGGTCTTGGTGGGACACCCTTGCTGATCTTCTGGGGGAGGGGCCTGTTGCATTAATTCTCAGGTGTCTTTGCCCAGGTGCGATTGCACTGCCCTTGCCAGGGGCCAGGCTAAGTCATCTGCTCAGGTTTGCTCTCTGTAGCTTTTGTTCCCTGAAGGCTTT
>NW_023225495.1:0-755 GCF_002007445.2 Ailuropoda melanoleuca | reverse complement strand
CTCATACACTAGGATATCCTGACTCACACTTAGATGCACAATGTAATTGAGTCAATTGTTTTAATTTTAGTGAGGTGTTCACGTACTGCATGCAATTTGAGAAGGAAAACCGTGAGGGAAAATTGTTTTTAGTTAATATATTCTGGTGGAAATGTTTGTAATTCCCAAACTCAAGATGCTTAACAGCATTAAACCAGATGCAATAAAAGCAATAAATGCATTAAAGTGAGTTTGGCCTTGAAGTTTTTGAGTGACTTCCGATTTTTCAATAAATTACAACAGGATGTCCTTGATGACTCTCAAGCAGGAAAGCAATCTAAAAAGGTTTATACGTATCAAGAGTGTCACAATCTTTTTGGGTGTCTATTTGTCACTTTCTCACCTAGTGCAGCTGTACAATGTAGGCGATGAATTTCACTTTGTCCTTACCATTTCAGACATCTGGCAGATGCAGTCTCCGTAGACAATAGATTCAGCCAGGGTAGATCGTCTTTAACATTTTTGCTGAGCATGCATCTCAGAAGGACCTCTGATCAAATTAGGCTGCGACCTAAAATTTAAAACAAGTTTTAAGTAATTGCTTGTTTTTCAAAGCTAACCATTTACTAAATTGTATCTGTGGCAATAAGTCAAATAATCATAAATCAGTCATTAGAGATCTGCCTCAAACCTATTAAAAGGTGACAGGCTCAGGGAGGGAAAAAGGTTTAAAAGGCTCTGAGCCATTTTATTAGTAATATTATACCTACATAAGG
>NW_023225494.1:0-755 GCF_002007445.2 Ailuropoda melanoleuca | reverse complement strand
ACAGCATAATAGTTCAACTTACATATATAGTGAAATGATTACCACTGTAACTTTAGTTAGCATCCATTATCTCATATAGATACAATAAAAAGAAAGCAAAATAAAAGAAGAAGAAAGAAAAGAGAGATTTTTCCTTGTAATGAGAACTGTGATTAAATACAAATATGATCCCCTTTTTCTAGGAGTTTAATTGTTGTTTTTTGAGTTTGGGTGTTTTTTTGTTTTTTTTTTTTTTTAGATTTCACATGTATGAAAGATCATACTGTTTGTCTTTTTCTGACTTATTTCACGTAGCATAATGCCCTCAAGGTCCATCTATGTTGCCACAGATGGCATAATTTTCTCATTTTTATGGCTGAATAATATTCCGTTTTGTATATATACCACCGCTTCTTTATCCATTCATTCATCAGTGGACCTTGAGATTGCTTTCATGTCTTGGCTGTTATAAATAATACTGCTGCGGACATGGAAGGGCAGGTATCTTTCAAGTTGGTATTTTTGTTCCCTTAGGATATATTCCCAGAAGTGGGATTGCTGGATCATATGGTAGTTCTATTTTTAATTTTTTAAGGATCCTCCATACTGTTTTCCATAGTGGCTGCAATGCCACCAACAGTAGCACCTTTTTAATGTGCCTGACATCCATTTGTACTTGATTAATGTACTTCTTTGAAGAAACAACTATTTAAATTCACTGCCCATTAAAAAAAATTATTTGTGTAACTTTCTGTTATTGAGTGTAACAGTTCTTT
>NW_023225492.1:0-2093 GCF_002007445.2 Ailuropoda melanoleuca | reverse complement strand
TCAGGTCCTGATCCCAGAGTCCCAGAATGGAGCCCTGCCTTGGACTCTGTTCAGCAGGGCGTCTTCTTCTCCCTCTCCCTCTGCCCCCTCCCAGCTCATAGTCACTCTCTCTCTCACTCACTCTCTCTCAAATAAATAAATAAATAATCTTTTAAAAAACCCACTCAATTATGTTTTAAAGAAATTTGAAAACACGAATTAATATTTTATCTTTACTGACATGTTTACCATTATCAGCATTCATTTCTTCATATAGAAATGAGTTTCAATGTGGGACATTTTTCTGGAAGCTGAAAAATTTACATTTATTCAAGTATATACCTGTGGGTGATGAATTCTCCCAGCTTTTGCCCTAAAAATCATGTTACTTTCATGTTTAAAGGATATTTTTCTGGATATAGAATTTTAGATTGACAGATTTGTTTTTTCCTTTCCTTTTCATCCTATCAGGTGTCATTCTGTTGTCTTTTGCTTTGCACAATTTTTGCTAAGTTGTTATTTCCCTCTGGCTACTTTTGAGGTTTTTTCTCTTTAGCATTGTCTTTNTTTTTTTTTTTTACCAGTTAATTATCATGAGACTTGGTGTGTTTATCTTTGTATTTATCCTGCTTACAGCTCTGAATTCCTCAGAAATCTGGGTTTACTATTTTCAACCACTGTTTCTTCAAATGTATTTTTTAGGGGCGCCTGGGTGACTCAATGGGTTAAATGTCTGATTCTTGATCTCAGCTCAGGTCTTGATCTCAAGGCTATGAGTTCAAGTCCTGTGTTGGGATCCACACTGGGCATAGAGCCTACTAAAAAAAAAATAAAATAAAATAATAGGGGCACCTGGGTGGCTCAGTCAGTGGAGCATCCAACTCTTGGTTTTAGTTCAGGTCATGATCTCAGGGCCCTAGGCTCCAGCCCAGTGTCAGGCTCCAGGCTCAGTGTGGAGTCTGCTTAGGATTCTCTCTCTTTCTCCTTCTGCTCATCTGCCTCTGCCCCACCCCCCTGTGCTTGTGAGCTCTCTCTATAAAATAAATAAATAAAATCTTTAAAAAATATATACCCCCCAATCTCTACTTTCAGTTCTCTGTTTGCATGTTTGTTAGGACACTTAATATTATCCTATAGGCTACTGTTCATTTTTAGGCCTTTTATCCCCTCTGAGCTTCCATTTGATGGTTTATAATGCCCTGTATTCAAGTACACTAATGTTCTCTCCTCAGGCTGTAATCTGCTAAGCCCATCCAGTACATGTTTCATTTCAGGTATAAAAATAGTTCAGAGGGACACCTGGGCAGCTCAGTTGTTTAAGTGACTGACTCTTGATTTTGGCTCAGGTCATGATCTCAGAGTTGTGGGATTAAGCCCTGCATCAGACTCCATGCCCAGTGTGGAACCTGCTTAGGATTCTCTCTCTCCCTCTCCTACCTCCTCTCTCTCCCTCTCCCCCCAAAATTATATATATATACACATATATATATACACACACACAAACACATATATGTGTGTGTATATATATATATATATATACATGCATATACATATATACACACATANAGGATTCTCTCTCTCCCTCTCCTACCTCCTCTCTCTCCCTCTCCCCCCCCAAAATTATATATATATACACATATATATACACACAAACACATATATGTGTGTATATATATATATATATATGCATATACATATATACACACGTATATTTCAGAAACATATATATAGTTATATAATATGAGAGAGAATATAAAATGAATATATACATATAGTTCAGAAACTTCCATTTTCTCTTTTGTTGTATATTTTCCCCATTAATAGCTCATATTTTCCATTCAGTATTTTATATTTTCTTTCAAATAATGGAACTAATTTATAAGCTCAGTTTTAAAGTCCTGGTTGGCTAATTTCATCATCTCTGTTTTTTACAATCTATTTCTATTGACTGACTTTTCTCTTGTTGAAGTCATTTTTTCCTCCTCCCCCAAATGTCTGATATTTTTGAAAATTTTTATACTGGATGTTATGGATGCTATGTGGTTGAGCTTGTGAATTTTCATGGCCTTCCTTAATGAGGGGTTGAATTTTGTCTGAGCAAGGAGTTAATTTAT
>NW_023225490.1:463-554 GCF_002007445.2 Ailuropoda melanoleuca | reverse complement strand
GCTGGAGGTGTTTTCCTGGACACTCTGCTTTATTACCAATGAGAAGGGCGCTGAGTCCTCGAAAATACTGAAGGTTTTCGTTCATGCTCCC
>NW_023225490.1:0-169 GCF_002007445.2 Ailuropoda melanoleuca | reverse complement strand
TTCCCCAGGGAGCAAACATTTCGTTGGAAGCGGGTTTTTGCCGAATTGTCTTTCTCAGTGCTGTGTTCGTCGTGTTTCACTCACGGTACCATAGCACTTTGATTCCTGTTCCACCTTCCATAAGGCCGTTGTGACTTCAAGGGCTTTCCCCTCACACTTCGTTTCTTGG
>NW_023225489.1:0-754 GCF_002007445.2 Ailuropoda melanoleuca | reverse complement strand
AATTCATATGCCGGAATTCTAACTCCCAAAGCAATGGTGTTAGGAGCTGGGGCCTTTAGGAATTCCTTAGATCATGAGGGTGGAGCCTTCATGAACGAGTTTAGTGCCCTTCTAAAAGAAGCCCCAGGGGGATCCCTCACCCCTTCCTCAGTCTTGAGGTCCCCACAGCCTGGCTTTCAAAACGTTTGGCTTGCCCAAGAAGTTCAGAAAATCAGCTCTGAGATTCAGACCCCTCTAGGCCATTGGTTCTTAACGAAGGTAGCACGACCCACCAGGAGGCATTTTGGAAAACTGTGGGGTTATTTATGTTGTCACAAAAATTGGGGGAGGTTAGGGTTATCAGCATTTCATAACCAGAAAGAGGTCAAGGATGACTGTCATCCTGCAATGAAGGAGGCAGTTCCACAACGAAAAATCATTCTGTCCCAGATTTGTATAGGCGGAAAACCTGTTCATCATTTTCTGAGCTTCAAACCTAACTCTAACAAAGTGTTTCTGCCTGGTTTAAATATAAACCACATATTTAGTCTACATAAACCGACCTAAAATTTCCAGTAATGTAACTAACACCTAAGTGAGGAGAGACCATTCTCTGCCTTGTTTGAAATACTACAAAGAGTTTTCCACTGTTTCATAAAGTCACCAAGAGCAGTGCTCGCTGTGGTACGGAAGTCACACGGCTAAGCGGTTCTGTGCGGTAAGCCGGCGGGGCGGCCGTGGAGCTCAGCGACACGGGGTACTCGTGCCTGAGCAT
>NW_023225488.1:0-754 GCF_002007445.2 Ailuropoda melanoleuca | reverse complement strand
CACACACAGGAGGCTGCCACGGCTCCTACCAGCCCATCCCTCTCAACGGCAGCGTGTGAGTTCCAGTTGCTCCACGTCCTCACCCACACCCCGTGTGGCTGCGGAGCTTTCGTTCTACTCAGGGACGCAGGGAGTGTGACTCCTAAAGAGGGATCTAAGGCAGGGGAGGGGTGGGTGGCAGGCACATTGGGAACTGACTCCCTAGGCTTGAGGTCCTGTCCCTGTTAACTGGCAGAGCTGAAGGTAACAGGAAGGAACCACATGTCCCCCCTTACAGATGGCTGTGCCCAGCCAGGGAGGGGCTTCAGGACACATCCGCCCCTCTTGTTGCCAAGTTCAGGGGTTCGGGGCTGTTGGAGCGGAAGTGGGCACCCCCCCCCGAAGGTGCCTGGTGAGCCCGTTTGGGAGGCTCCACGGGGATGTTTACAGTCAAAGCCTGGCTTTGTTTCGAAACGTTGTGCAGATCCCAGATGCCTCGGCAGTTGGTGCTGAAAAAAATGTGTCAACAAACATGTCACACACATTTGCGGTGTCAGCTGTCTCCGGAGGCAGAATCATCCCCGAAAACACGTGATTTCAGGCGATGCCCTGCCCCCACCTGTCTCTGCTAGGAACCCTGGAGACTTGGCTTCATCCTTCCTTCCTCCCCCCAACTTCTTGCCTCTCACCCCTCACCCTGCCGGGACCAGCCCTGGCCTTGCACAACCCCAGCAGCCGCTCTCCACCAGCCCCCCACCCACAGGCCCATGCCCAC
>NW_023225487.1:0-754 GCF_002007445.2 Ailuropoda melanoleuca | reverse complement strand
AGAGACACAGCGAGAGAGGGAACACAAGCAGGGGGAGTGGGAGAGGGAGAAGCAGGCTTCCCGCTGACCAGGGAGCCCGCTGCGGGGCTTGCTCCCAGGACCCTGGGATCATGACCCAAGCTGAAGGCAGATGCTTAACGACTGAGCCACCCGGGTGCCCCTGGTGAGCTTGTTTTAATCTATCTTCCCCACCAGAATGTCAGCTCCATGAGCAAAGGGATTTCTGCCTGTTTTGTTCAGTGCTGGATCACAGCACATAAAATGGTGCCTGGCAGAAAGCTGTGTTGGTGCTCTATAAACATCTGTGGAATAGCTGGATGAATGAATTTCAACCAGTTATCTGAAATCAGAAACTGAGTAAGTAACCTGGTAAACAACAGGAAGGGTCATCCTATGTTCATGTTCACACAGGATGGACAGTAATGGAGAATGAGCAGGCTTGCTATCTGCAAGCCCCAACACCAAATCCAAGAAATACAGAGCTGGACAGATAGACATGGGTCTGAACTCTAAGCTGGTGAGGCCAACAGCAGAGACTATTTCCTTTATGACCACCAAACATACTCTGCTTCCCAACATCTTAGCACTTTGCTTTATATATGTGGAAAATGAACTGGAATTCACCCATATGAAGTACTTTGGGAAAATGTCTTAAAGCAAGTTCTGAAACATCAGTCCAAAGTGTCACTTAACAGCATGCAGGGTGGTGGGGGAAGAAAAATAACAAAATACGACTAGGAAATATAAAAAAAAA
>NW_023225486.1:0-754 GCF_002007445.2 Ailuropoda melanoleuca | reverse complement strand
AAAAAAATAGTCATAATGAGATGCACACATGTATTTCTAAGATAGTTTGCATCTTTTTTTCCCTATTGTATAAGAATTAAAATTTTATTATCTTTTGGTTAAGCCTTTCCCTAGTCATTGGACATTGTTTGAATCTTAGCATGAAAGAAACAATAAATAAAAATAGTGTAGGCAATACCTGGGGGAAAAATCAATAATGATGGCCACATGTGTATGTCCAAATGGAGGAATCTGGCATCCTTAGTGAAAGAGAAACCCTTGCTCCACTGAAATACCAACCAACCATCTAGGTTTCAATCTCAGCCATCCTTCTATATAGTTATAGTATGCTACTTTCCCATTTGTTGTTTAACTCAATACAACGAGAATCTATAGAACCTTTTCCCCATGGTCTCTGTGATAGGCTCCAGTGGGAGACACAGACAGACCTGACTCTTCAGCGGCTTACTCTTTATAGGCTGCAAATGGTGTACATATAAAAGCAATGAATCGTGTTGGAAGGATTCCCTTAAGCACTTCGATTACAAGCACGATGGAAAACCTGAACCACTTTGCCTTCACGGAAGAGGGGGCATTTGAGCTGGGACAACACTGTAAAAGATCTGGTGAAATAGTAAAGGCAGAGTTAAAAGAAAACATATTACAAATGAAGTGTTTTGACTTTTCTAGAATACAGACTCATGTGAAGGCCCGGGCCAAGATCTGCAATAATTACTACCGTGTATTTCTTTACTTTGTCCACATACTGATGCTT
>NW_023225485.1:0-754 GCF_002007445.2 Ailuropoda melanoleuca | reverse complement strand
TTGTAATAACTTGTTTGACTCCACTTTCTCTTTCTTTCTTTCTTTGGCTGTTGAAAGCTTTTTCAAGATTCACTCTCCTGTCTTTTCCCTTTCTGCCCCACCTCTGGGCAAGTGGGTTAGAGAGGACAGGTGCTCCTTCCTTTGGCATCTGTGGAAAGTTCAAACCATGTCTGGAACCCCCAGCCTGGCCACACCTCCTAAACATCATAAAAACCCCAGTTCTGTCTCTTTTCCCTGCCCTATAAAGCCAGGGACTTGCCTAGACTTGCTTATGAATCACCTCACTTTCTTCAAAAAGCCTCATTATGAGAATAATGAACTTCTTCTATCTTTTGATATATGTGTGGTGTTATCAGTCTCGACATTCACACCAAATTTGGGGTGCAAATCCATCCTGATTCTGTGGGGCGTCTACACAGCAGAATCCCTCTAGATTAACAATAAATTTCAAGGACAAAGGTCCTTGTAAGTGATACCCACCAATTTTACATCTTACTTCCCATCGTCCTTTTCATTTCCTTCATGTTTCTCTTGAGCAGGGTAATAGGGTTATGCACTTTAGATGCAGTTCAAAACAATGACATGGATTATAACAACTTCCTGTCTGTCAAGCAGGGTCACACAATTGACCATATTCTCTTGGATTAAGTCATGTGGTCATGTTGCCATGCATTAAAACGTCCAATTACAGCTGTTAACTGTCCTTCATAATCATCCTTATTTCCAAAGGGGAAAATAAATTATCACTGAATAA
>NW_023225484.1:0-754 GCF_002007445.2 Ailuropoda melanoleuca | reverse complement strand
GGGCAGGCGCAGGACAGGGCAGCGGAGGGTGAGGGGCCCGGGGCAAGTGCAGACAACACGGAGGAAGTCTGGCCGTAGGGCCGGCAGAAGGAGAGTTCCAGAGTCCCCAGGCCCAGGTCAGGCCCTGGCACGAGCCTGGTTAGAGTTCTCCAGGCGCTCAGAACAGGGCCCTGGGAAAAGGGACCGTCCGACTCCCAAGACGCTTGGAGGGGATGCTGTGGCCCAGCTGCGGGGAGACCCCTCGGCACAGCCACAGTCCCAGGGCGGCTTGGAGAGCGTCACCCTCCCTCCATCCCACCCACAAGCGCTGCTGCTGGTGCCGAGACCCCCTCCTCGGAATGGGCGGGGCCAGCCGCGGCATGGGGGAGGTGCCAGAGGCTAGGCCAAGGCTGGCGATGTCACAGAGGAGCCTGGACGACCCCAGGAGAGAAGGAGCGCGGGGCCGACAACATCCCAGAGAAGGGACACACAGTTACAGCCGGAGAGGCCGAGGGGGAGATAAATTAAATAAATACGTGGTTGGGGGTATAAATAGCAAGGAGGGCAGGGGCTGCCACAACACCTGGGCAGGAGGGCAGGAGGGCAGGAGGGCAGGAGGGCAGGGCTATTGCTGCTGCCGGGGTCAGGGGCTTGGTCCCGTCACCCCTGCCCCCAGGCAGGGCCCAGAGGAAGGCACTAATGAAGGGGGCCCAGGTGTGCCGGGGGCATACTGGCCCGGTGACCCCCGCCCCACCCCGTCCCCGCGCCCTCCCCC
>NW_023225483.1:0-754 GCF_002007445.2 Ailuropoda melanoleuca | reverse complement strand
GTGAGAGTAACTCGGTCCTTTTCCTCCTGTGGGAAGAAAATATCATGTCAGAGGCCTGGGACAGGCCTGGGCCATGAGATCCTAGGGGAAGCTCCTAGTGCTGGCCCTAAACGAAGTTTGCAGAATTGTGACTGGGGACCAGGACAGGATCAGGAAAACAGGAAGAAAGAGGTGTGGGGTCACTGGGCCACCTGACTTGCTGGAGGTCTGTCCTCAGTAGGGACCTTCCTCTCCGTCCGGTGTCCCGTGACTGCTGGGAATCAGGTCCCCATCACCAGAATTACGAGGATGAAAATGTGTCCTTCGTTTTCACAAGTGTTTGCTACACACTGAGTGTTAGAGATCAGCTCCAGAGTGCGCAAGGCCATGTGTGAGGACGGTACCTCCCAGTAACAAGGCAGGACAATCTCTACCTAATAACCCCACCAGTGGGACAAGAAAACTCAGATCCCCCCGCTCTGTTTCCTACCTGAGCGCTTCATCTTCCAGATCACAGCTCCAATCACCACAGTGACCGTAAGGAGAACCAGACCAGCGATGATCCATGTGATGGGGATGGTGATGGTGGGCTGAGGAGGCGGCTCTGGAAAGGGAAGGCAAGGTGAGGGGCCCAGAGTTCTGGCAAGAGTCCCAACCCTGCTGAAATTCTCCAGAAGGCCTTCTGCCTTCCCTGGGAAGAGGCTCTACCCCAATCCCCTCCTTACCCCATCTCAGTGTGAGGGGCTCGGGCAGCCCCTCATGCTGCACATGGCAC
>NW_023225482.1:0-754 GCF_002007445.2 Ailuropoda melanoleuca | reverse complement strand
GTGGGCTTTATTGAGAACATGGGACAATGTGATACTCAGTCATTTTCAGCCATAGTTTCTCTTATCCAGGTGTTGAAATTTAAAACTCTGGTGTAGATACCCGGCACATTGGGTTTACCGCAAGGGCTAGGGCCCCATGATGTGATACCTTGGAGAACACCATCACAGATCAGTGGGCCTCCTGAGTCACCCGCACAAGTGTCTTTGCCTCCATCCATATCTCCTGCACACAACATGTCATCTGTCACCTTCTCTATGTGGGCTTTGGCACAGTCCTCATTAGGCAGGAGCTTGAGGTTCACACACTGGAGCTCATCTGGGTATTCATATTTGACGGGTGTAATGCTGCCCCAGCCTGAGGCTAGGCATGTGCTCCCCAGCTTGGGCTCCTCAGTGGGCAGGTCGATGGGCTTCACAACATCTGTGATGTCAGCAGGCTTTTTGAGGCGGAGCAGCATCAGGTCATTGCTGTAGTCATCCTCAGGTTGTGGGGTGTGCTCATTCAGGAGGCTCATGTTGAAGTCAGGGTGAGGGATGGCTTTGCTGACAAGCCGGTGTTGGGCAGAGGGTTCATCCTCCAAAAAGTTGTTTTTGCCCAGCCACACCTGGTACTTGTCATTATGGCAGTGGGCAGCTGTGAGAACCCAGTTGGCGTTCAGCAGGATACCCCCACATTGATATTTGGTGAAGCGGTACACAGCCACTTGCCAGGGCTGGGAATTCTTCTCACAGTTAAATCCTCCAACAATTCGAG
>NW_023225481.1:0-934 GCF_002007445.2 Ailuropoda melanoleuca | reverse complement strand
GTAGCTTTGACTTCCCTCACTGACATGGGTGTGGGCCTCTCAGGGCCTCAGCTGTTTCACTGATCTCTCATAAACCAAGCCTTTAATGAGGATAGTTAATAAGAAAGCTTGATTTTTCAGAACTAGCCTTACAATCAAAACATGTAGAAAACATGTGAACTCCCAATCCCTAGAACATTTAAACTAGGCAAATCTTGTTCCCAGAATCTGATACAGAATGTGCCCAAAGAACATAGCAGAAACTCAATGGCATTGGAGAGAAAGCTAAAGTCTCTTCGATTTTAGCCTCACTAGGAGGCCCACTAATCTGTGCTATTTATCTGACATTGTTGACCTGTGAACTTAGAACTAGGAGGATTCTGTCAGCACGAGGTTCATTTAGTACTGTGAATTTGTGATGTACAGTGCACAGCACTGTGCATCTATCATACATGCACACTTCCTCTCTGATCACCCTGTTGTTCACACGGCAGTACTGAACTGATTAGGGTTTCTATCCAATGGCATTGTGTCTGCGGTCCCTGAAGTACATGGTTTACATCCCTGTGCCGCTGTGGCCATTTTCACTGCCTCCTGCTATGAACTGTTTAGACTGTAGAAGGCTGCCTCTTAGAGAACATTTCTTTCTCATACATATTTGACAAATCCAGAGTCAATGGGTCCACATGGTAAACGGAGTCACTTAAGCCTATAGCGAGCCATATATGTCAATACTGACAAGTCCTGTAAAACTTCTTCCTACAATTGAGTCTTTGTCTCAATCAACCCTACTTAGGAAAGCCATACTGAAAAATAAGCTAAGGTGGGCAACTGCCTGAGACTTACTACCCTGCCCTGTAAACTTCGGGGTACCCAAAAATCCAGTACCTAAAGATCCCCCTGGTTCCTTCTTTATTCTGCTCTTGTCATTCACTCAGGCACCTGCAACTCCCGA
>NW_023225479.1:0-754 GCF_002007445.2 Ailuropoda melanoleuca | reverse complement strand
TACCCCCCCACCCCCACCTCCTAGCCTTCACCATGCACCACCCACGGCCACAACCTTGACCTAGCTCAGGTCTCCCGGAGTGACTAAAGAGGGGGCAGTGCAGAGGGGTTGGGCACAGACTCTTCTTTCCAGAATTAGAGGAGACACCAAGTGTGGCACAGACTTAGCTGGTGCATTATTTAGAAAATACCATCACGCAGTGCGTGCATCAAGCAAGAGCTCATTCATCAGGGAGTCTTAGGAGTGAGGAGCCCCCGGGGAGGGCAGAAGGAAGAATAGGTCCCGTCCCGTCTGTGTGTCTGGGAAGGCACCTGCCTTTATTCTTAACTGTTCCCCTGCTTTAGAACCTTTCCACTGTTGGAGAAATGCCCTAACTCTGTTCAGCTGTAAGTCCAGTTTTAATGGCAAGGGCTTTTCAGTCCCTCAATAACAAAATAATGAAAATGAAAGATTTTAATCTTTCACTGGCAGGTATTTCAAGTATGACTACCGTGCATTATGGAACTGTTTGTGTTTATTGTGTATATGTGTGTGTGTGTGTGTGTGTGTGTGTATCTATTTTCTTTCCTATGTTTTCAAAGTTTTGTGTGTCCACAGCTGGAGATTTCTAAAACACATTGGTAGCCACCGACATGAAATTTCATTTTTTTTCTTTCTTTCTTTCCTTTTTCTTTCCTCTCTTTCTTTTTTTTCTTTTTTCTTTCTTTTTCTTTTCTTTTCTTTTCTTTTTTTTTTTTTTTTTGGGGGGGGGGGG
>NW_023225478.1:1078-1374 GCF_002007445.2 Ailuropoda melanoleuca | reverse complement strand
TTATCTTGATGAAGTCCCACAAGTTCATTTTATCTTTTGTTTCTCTTGCTTTGGAGATGTGTCATGAAAAAAGTAGCTTTGGCCAATGTCGTAGAGGTTGCTGCCTATGTTCTCCTCTAGGATTTTGACGGATTCCTGTCTTACATCGAGGTCTTTCATCCATTTGGAGTTTATCTTTGTGTATTGTGTGAGAGTGGTCAAGTTTCATTCTTTTGCATGTAGCTGTCCAGTTTTCCCAGCACCATTTATTGAAGAGACTGTCTTTTTTCCACTGGATGTTTTTTCCTGCTTTATCA
>NW_023225478.1:455-1006 GCF_002007445.2 Ailuropoda melanoleuca | reverse complement strand
GAGCCGAGGGTCCATTTCTGGGTTCTCTATTCTGTTCCTTTGGTCTATGTGTCTGTTTTTGTGCCAGTACCGTGCTGTCTTTGTGATCACAGCTTTGTAGTATAGCTCGAAAGCCGGCATTGTGATGTCCCCAGCTTTGTTTTTTCCTTTTCAACACTTCCTTGGCGATTCGGGGCCTTTTCTGATTCCATACAAATTTAAGGACTATTTGTTCCAGTTCTTTGAAAAATGTCATTGGTATTTTTTTTAAATGATTTTTTATATATTATGTTAGTCACCATACAGTACAACCCCGGATTCCGATGTAAAGTTCGATGCTCCATTAGTTGCGTATAACACCCAGTGTACCATGCAATACGTGCCGTCCTTTCCACCCATCACCAGTCTATCCCATTCCCCCACCCCCCTCCCCTCTGAAGTCCTCAGTTTGTTTCTCATAGTCCATAGTCTCTCATGCTTCATTCCCCCTTCTGATTACCCCCCCTTTCTTTATCCCTTTCTTCCCCTACCGATCATCCTAGTTCTTATGTTCCATAGATGAGAGAAATCAT
>NW_023225478.1:0-216 GCF_002007445.2 Ailuropoda melanoleuca | reverse complement strand
CACTACGTCTGTATCTTTGGGGTAAACACCCAGTAGTGCGATGGCTGGGTCATAGGGTAGCTCAATTTTTAACTTTTTAAGGGACCTCCACACTGTGGAGGTGTTCCAGAGTGGCTATACCAACTTGCATTCCCACCAACAATGGAGGAGGGGATCCCCTTTCTCCACATCCTCTCCAACAATTGTTGTTTCTTGCCTTGTCTATTTTTGCCATTC
>NW_023225476.1:0-754 GCF_002007445.2 Ailuropoda melanoleuca | reverse complement strand
TGAATTAACGCAAATATTTTAAAGACAATGCCCACCCTTGCAAAATATATATCATAAATATCTGATATCTTAGACCTGTGGACTATACCTTACAGATAGTATATGAGGTCTGATGTTTGTGATCCTGTGTTCACCTACTGGTATAGTAATAGTTCTGGTTTTCTGATACTGACTATATAGCTATCGCATCCCTGCCTCTGGAAGCTTAACTTGCCTATTCCAGTTCACCTTTCATCCACTCTATTCAGGAGGTTCAGGATTGTCTCTGAATTGTTCAACACTGAATCATATTAATATTGAATAAATAAGGGACTAACAATGTTGACTTTATCTGAGCCCTATCTTCCTGGAAAGCTTGTTGAGAGACCTTCCCCTCCCGTCTTGTATTCTGAGAAAAAGCTAACTGCAAAGGTGTGACTTTTGTGGTATATTCCAAGAATTAAACACCTCCAGCCTTCAAATAGGGCTGACTCTCATCCTTCTTCATAAACCCCTTGTTTCCATAATGAACCCCACTTTTTCCTCCTAGTCTTTTAAAATGACTTCATTAAAGAACATTCCTGGGGTGCCTGGGTGGCTTAGTCGGTTAAGCATCTGCCTTGGGCTCAGGTCATGATCTCAGGGTCCTGGGATCTAGTGCCACATCAGGCTCCCTGCTCAGCGGGGAGTCTGCTTCTCCCTCTCCCTCTGCCACTCCCCCTGCTCCTACTCTCTCTCTGTCAAATAAATAAATAAAATGTTAAAAAAAAAAAAA
>NW_023225475.1:0-754 GCF_002007445.2 Ailuropoda melanoleuca | reverse complement strand
ATAAATAAAATCTTTATATATGTAATTTTCCTTTAAAAATCCATGCAATAGGCAAAATAAGTGCCAATGATTAAAATGCCAGTAATAATAAATCAAGCTACCTTATGAATTCTAGGATAGTTTTTCATTTTAAAAACATTAAGGAAAAAATCCACAGAAGCCTACACATAACTTCACAATATAACTTCACAATATTCCAGTTTTTCCTTACATCTTTAAGAAAAAAACTTCTAGGAATACATCATTTTACTGACTAATATTAAGTATGACCAAGTTAACTTGATATGTCTGGGAAATCTCTGGATATCTTGGCTAAATACAAATAGATCAGGTCACTAGATTATTTAATTGGGGTAGTTTAAAACCGTTTCCCAGCCACTCCACATGATTCTTAACATAATACATGAGAAGACATTATTAAAACTTCTTGATGTTAGAGTCTCCTCTTAAGTCAGCTATAGGCACTTAACCAGCCCTGTCCTGATCTGCACGAACTGTAGGTAACAAGCCATTTTTTTCCTTCAAGAGTTAAAATCTCAGTGCCTTGCTACATCAGTGTTTGTGTATATGGTGTGGTTTTGTTTCAGAACCTTTTGAAGGCAGAGTAATGGATGCTAAATTATTCTAATACCTTGAGTCTTCCTTCACATAAATAAAGCTCTACATTTGAGGAGCTGGGAAAAAAATGCTATAAAATCGGGTATGAGGAAAACAAGAGTGAATTCCATTGTGTGTTTATAAGTCCAAGACATTG
>NW_023225474.1:0-754 GCF_002007445.2 Ailuropoda melanoleuca | reverse complement strand
GTTCAGTAGTATAACAGTTCCTTGCAAATGTTGGGGGGAGGGGGCATTGCGGTGTTCTTTGCCATCTCTACAGGCAAATTATTTGGCCAACATCCTGTTAAACAGATGCACACAGGTCAGGCTATCGACACGATACGATGGTGTGCAGATCAGACAACTCCTAGCCAATCATGTTTGTTTTAGTCCTTAGAAGAATGCGGTATTCCGGCAAGAGATTCTGGTTAGCCCAGAGTCCTAAGTCAACACACCTTGACTTGATTGCTGGCAATGTTCTGCCTGCAAACCTTCTCTTCCTCATTTATTCATTCACCTGTCTCCCACTTTTAGGTTATCTTGAGGGCAACGCGCAAAGGACTTTTGCAGAAATGCTGCGTTTGTTCTGTTTATCCTACCATGAACTTCAGTTTCTGAGGAAGTTTCTTCCTCCTTCCCTCACGCTAGAAATTTCTTCTGTTAAAAAGAGATCGTGATTATGATTATGATTACTCAACTTTCTTGGAATAAATTCAGTAGATCTCAGTGAGAACCCTTCATTTTCCCCCAGGATAAATAAGTCCCTTCTTGAGATTAAGCATATGCAATCTCTGGCAAATAGTGACATTCTTTCTGTAAAATCATGCTGTGCCTTAAATACTAATGTGATTTATGATGACTGTAAATGCCTGTTGTGTACTTAACAATTAAGACACCTGAATGGTTTTTGGTGTGATGTTGACATTTCAGTAGTGATGTTCAGGCAAATACTTGATCTCCT
>NW_023225473.1:0-754 GCF_002007445.2 Ailuropoda melanoleuca | reverse complement strand
CCTACCTGCCTATACTTGCATTATAAGGTGTTTTATTTTTTGCCAAATTTCTGGGACCAAAGTTATGTTCCACTGTTGCTTGCATTTGCATTTTTGTAATTTTAATGAGTTTGAGCATCTTGTTCTGCGGTTGTCTTTTGTTTTCACCCTGTGAATTTCTGGTCATACCTTTGTCCGTTTGGCAGTTCTCTTCCAGATCCATTTTGTTGTTGTGTAAACTTTCAGGAGTTCCTTTAACTTCTTTGTTATAAATGTTGCAAACATCTTCTCTAATTTGTCTTCTTTTTATTTGTATTTTATAATATTCACTAAAGATCAAGATTCTTAATTTGCTGTTGTCCTATTTACCAATTTTCTGCTTTTGACTTTGATTTGGGGTTTAGTGCAATCTTTTCATTACCTAGTTCACTAAGAGAATATTTCTTAAAAAGGTAAAGAACTTCAACAAAAGTTTTTTTCCTCCTATACTTATTGATGTAATAATTTGATATTTCTTTTTGGTCTATTGTTTTAGTAGTAAATTTAGTAACTATTTTGATGCATGTACAATATATTCAGTGATCTTCATATTTCTGAGATAAGACATTTGATTTTGAAATATCACTTTTTTGATTTTTAAGCTAATATTTGATTTATCTCTAAGTGATATAAATTTACAATTTTCTTGAATTTTCCTTATCCAGATTTCAAATACAATAGTAACTTTATGAAATGAACTGGAATTTCTTTTCTATTTCTAGTAGCAATTTTTTTT
>NW_023225472.1:0-754 GCF_002007445.2 Ailuropoda melanoleuca | reverse complement strand
ATAAAGTAAAAATGGATGAAAATGCTAAATGTGAGACCTGAAACATAAAAATCCTAGAAGAGCACACAGAGGCCATAATTTTTCTGACATTGGCCATAGCAACATTTATCTAGATATGCCTCTCCTGAGGCAAGGGGGAAAAAGCAAAACAAACTATGAGGACCGCATCAAAATAAAAAGCTTTTGTACAGTGAAGGAAACCATCCGCAAAACTAAAAGGCAATCCATGGATTGGGAAAAGATGTTTGCAGAGGACATATCCAATAAAGGGTTGGTATCCAAAATATATAAAGAACCTATACAATTCAAAATCCAAAAACCAAATAATTCAATTAAAAAATAGGCAGAAGACATGAATAGACATTTCTTCAAAGAAGACATACAGAAGACCAACAAACATATGAAAAGATGCTCAACATCACTCATCAGCAGGGAAATGCAAACCAATGCCACAATGAGACACCACGTCACACTTGTCAGAATGGCTAAAATCAAAAATATAAGAAACAGCAAGTGTCGGTGAGAAATGTGGAGAAAAAGGAACCTTTGTGTAGGAATGCAAAGTGGTGTAGCCATCATGGAAAACAGTACGGAGGTTTACTCAAAAAGTTAAAAATAGTGGGGTGTCTGAGGGGCTTAATGGGTTAAGCCTCTGACTCTTGATCTCAGGGTCATGGGTTCAAGCCTCATGTTGGGTTCCATGCTGGGCCTACTTTAAAAAAAGTTAAAAATAGAACTATCCTATCATTTAGTA
>NW_023225471.1:0-754 GCF_002007445.2 Ailuropoda melanoleuca | reverse complement strand
AAAAAAAAAATTGAATTTTATAAAAAAGCAAAAAGCAGAATTATAGCTTAACTGAAATATCTAAAATGCAGATGCACAGTCCAATTTTCTTAACCAGAAAATTGAACCTTGAAGAGTCATCATAATGCCCATGGGATTGGAGATTACACTTTTTGGCCCCTTTCTTCTAGATTTGGGAAAGATACCTCTAACTTCCTTGGTAATAAATCTCCCCGCCCAACCTAGACTCAGTTCTTCACTAGTCCACAGAATCCTATTCTCAAGTGTCCGTCTGCTCAAATTTGGGTTCATCCCCGCCCAACACAGTTTTGGACCCACCCTATCATTTTCTGACTCTGCTCTTTCTCTAGAAACAGAGATTTGCTGACCCGCCTATCTGGTCCCATCTGTGGCTGGGCTGGCAGCCTGAAAGGGACCTTACCCACTTCCACAACATAAGAGGTACCATGTCAAGACTAGCCTAACATCCTTGAGACAAGGCCTCTTAGGTGAATAAACCTCAGCATGGTGTAAGGAAGTCTCTCTGCATGAACTTTCCAGGTCACTAGGATAATGTTCAATAATTCATGTTCTCCTCACAGTAAGTGCACTTAGTATCCTGATGGCTTAATGTAGCTTCCAAAGAGTCTAGGAACTGCCTGGACGTAGCTCATTTATGTGGCAGGATGTGATTAAGGGCAGGGAGCTAAAAAAAGGAATCAGGAGAACTTCACTAAGACTATTTTTTCCACTTCCTGGATGAGGATTTTTTTTT
>NW_023225470.1:7658-9407 GCF_002007445.2 Ailuropoda melanoleuca | reverse complement strand
TGGATCACTTTGGGCAAATGATCCCACTGACACCCAGTTTCTTCACCTGCAAAATGGCCGACATCTAAGTCACAGGTTGCTGAGAGCAATAGTGTTAGCTGGTCATCAGGTAGCAGGAGATCAGGAAACAAGAAGTAAGAATGAGCATCTCAAGCCTTACTCTGTACCAGGTATAAAGAAATTTAAGTGCAGCCTTTATTTCCTTGTTTCAACAACACTAAGACAAGCACTAATATGATCTGCATTTTGTAAGTGAAGAAGTCAGGTCTCCAACCCAGGTGGTCATCTGACCCCCAAAGCCCATGCTCTTCACCAAAAAACGGTGACCACTGTTGGTCCTGAGAATGACCCAGAGGGGGCAAGACCCTCTCAACAAACTGGCTGAGGCCTTCCTTTCTCCTCCTCCATTTCCCTCCACCCCATGCAACCCCCTCTTTCTGCACTCAGGGGGAAATCTGGGCTTCTAGGAGCTCCTAACCCCTGCAGGGGTTGCCAAGGCCAACCTAAACGGTTCTGGGCAGAGGGGAGATCATTCCAGAGTCTTTTCAAGCTTTGCTCTGGGCGCTGAGCCTAACTTTTGTTTTGTAACTGATTTACTCTACCCAGAAGTCAGCTTCGGCTACCTTCTGTGAGAACTGGGTAGACTTGGTAAATACTCGGCTGGCCAACCAGAAAATTAAATAAGAAAGTCATCAGGCCCTGAAGCCTAATCCTCAAATGCCAAACAATTCAGAACAATGAGTCACTTTTTCAAAATAGAAAATGCTTGTCATCCAGTGTTTAAGTTCTTGCAGCATAAAAAAGCGTAAGCGTTCAAAACACAGCATGAAAGCCCGAATTCTAGTTCCAGCGGTAGCTGGGTGACCCTGAGCAAGTTTCCACCTCTCTGTGCTATAGTTACCTCATTTATCACATGGGAATAGTAATAGGCCCTACCTCAGAAGCTGCTGTGAGGATTAATGAATTAATATATGTATGTACATTAGAAGATGCCTGACACATCATCAAAGCTATATAAATATTAGCTTTTCTTCTTATCTACTATGTTTCAGTACATGTATACAGGCTCTGCAGCAATGTCTTTAAAGAATATCTTCGCTGACATTTTATTCCTTTTGAAAATGATTTCCCTGTTTCTACCATCTCACTACCAGCCACCACCCCTCCCCTAAAAATCCCCCTCCCCCATCTCATCTTTTCCTTAAAAGCAAAGGAAATTACATCTAAAAGCCTCGTGGAATTACAACACTCAACACGCTCATAAAAGTCAGGAAATGCAAAAGTTAGAATTCTCTTAAGACATTAACTCGGAATCAGGCTCTGAGATATATTTCAGAGGGCTCAAAGTATCCTCCTAAAGTTTCTGGAGGGAGCCTAGAGGCCTTCACTAACTGCCCCCTCCTCACCAGCTGCTCTGATCTCTAGAATGCCTCATGCGGACATCCGCAGGCCTCTCACCTGCCATTTCAAACGCATACTAGCCTCGCTCAGGACTCACATTCAGCCACCGTTTGGAGTAGTGGCGCTCAGACTTCATGAGCCTCAGAACGCCCGGGAGGGCTGGTGAAAACACGGGGGGCCGGGCCCCGCTGCCAGTTCCCACTCGGTAGCTCTGGGATGGAGCCTTATAATGTGGGTCTTGCACAAGTGCCCCAGTCTGGATGCCGACGGTCTGGAGCATACTTTGAGAATCACTGACACGGGCATTGCCTGCCCTCCAAATACGCTCTCCTCAACTCCCACAGAGCC
>NW_023225470.1:0-1869 GCF_002007445.2 Ailuropoda melanoleuca | reverse complement strand
CTTGGACCAGAGACCAATATGGTTTTTATATCTTCCCTCAAAATGTAGACTCAGGTAAATCCACAAGGGGAAAGTGAGCTTCGCAGAGAATTCGTTACCTAATCTAACTTAATGTCCATTGGGACATAGCATGACTCGGAATCCACTGAGAATTCGGGAGAAAAGGGCCCCATGTGAGCCATTTGACACACTAACTCACCCCACTGAGCCATGTGGGGCTCTCAACATCTCACATTTCCCTTCTTGGTGGGGAGAGCCCAGGAGAGAGTGAGGGGAGATGGCCATTTCTCCCCAGTGCCGCTCAGAAGGAAAGTTCGCTGGGAGGGGTGAGGCAGGCATGTGAGGAGAGGAAGAGGTGCAGCATGTTGAGCCCAAGGATCTCCCCAACAAGATCACAGTTTCTGTAAAGCAACAACTTCAAAATCCCTCCAAACTCAAAAAAGCTGGCTGAGGCCACCTCTCAGATGGTAAGAGAAACAATTTTGTCCGACACTTACTCCAAAGTGTTGTGCCTTGAATCACAGAATTATAGAGTTTTACTTGGCTTTTCTCTAGTTAAGTAACACAAGCAGTCACCAAGCTAATATATAAAACTTAATTGAGCCTTTCTCTTAAACAATTTTTTTACTCTTCAAAATGCAGCCAAACATGACAACAGGAGTGGGATGAAACAGTTCTCAGAAAGAAAGCCCTGTGTTCAGGAAATGAGAAAATTAAAATGAAAAGAAAAATACTTGCACTTACACCAAATAAACCGTATTATATTGGGTGTCATCCAAGCCAAGAGTTTTCTCAAGCAAAGTGCAGACAAGCTCATTTGAAATTAAAGCCTTCATGCTTCACCCAGTCAGCAATCTCAGAGGTCAGTCTCCATTATGTCCTGAAGTACCAGGAGAAGGACATTCCACCGCTGGTTCCAGCTGGCTGCATTCTGTGATTCAAGTTTTCAGAGAAGTGCATTACACTCGTGTGTGTGCATGTGTGTGCGTGGGTCTGCGTGCGTGTGTGTGTGCACACGTGCATGCGTGAGGTGGGAGGAGCCAGCAGTAGCATTCAGGAGCACCCAGGGAGCATTTCAGGTCCTGCTCCTGAAGGGTGGAATGAGTAGCATATCATCACGCTGTGGACAAGCGTCTGGTCCTGTGAGCAGGTGGGCTGCGGGCCTGCCTTCAGAACCCTCTCTTTCCTCTCTGGTACTGTCAGCTCTCCTGCAGATAAGAAAGAAGAAAGAAACCAGAGGCGCCCTGAGCCAGGCAAGAGGTAGACCATGCATACAAGAAGGAAGACCGAATTCCAGCTATTCCCAAATCCCACCTGATTTGCTGCTCTTCCTGTCAGAAAATTAGTCAAGGAGAAGATGGGAGCTAACGACAAGAACACATGCATGTCAGGATGTTGAGACAAAGGTATGTCGTGGGAGAAAAGAAGAGACGTGAGGCAGGGTCATTTGGATACTTGTCTTGGCTGAATCCAAACTCAGACTCCTCATTGTTGCACTTGGTCTTCGAATGGTGGCCTCTGGCTGACATTTTGCCACTTCTGGGATTTCTCTATCATATTGCAGATATTTATTTGGGTAGTTGGGCCTCAATCTTCTTCAAATGGTTTTTTTTAAAATCTCTTATTTCATCAAGTTTGAGAACCACAACTGCAGGAAAACTCAGTCCAGAAGCCTACTTGCCTTTCCCTCAAACTTGTCACATGTTTTCCCCTGCTTCCTTTCATTCTAGGCTCCCCTAACCCTCACCTTTTTTGTTCCTTTCCTGTAATTTAGTCAACATAGGTTTCCTGGGACTGACAGTGAATACATCCCTTTTAAACCTAGAAATTAACTACTCTTGAAAATTTCTCAAGGCAACATTCCTTGGA
>NW_023225469.1:0-754 GCF_002007445.2 Ailuropoda melanoleuca | reverse complement strand
CCTTGTGGTTCACATTTCTGTAAGGTATCGTCATTAAAACAAGGGAGAAAGAAATGGGCTCAACATTGATGCTGGCATCTAAGGGAGACTTTAGAAGATGTTCAGAAAATAACTTAGGTGAAGTTACTTGGACATGAAACAAACTGGTGTCAAATAGATCAGAAAGCTACTAATTTTTTTAGGGAGTTCTAGGCCACAGGACTGATCTACAAAAGCTTCCAGGCTTTCAAAACTGCATTAGTGGAAAGCTGGCTAAGAAAACTATGTAGTTCCCAAGGAGAGCATACCCACTAGCACCCATTTCAGATGTCGTGCAAGAACACAGACCAGGAAGAACTTCTCCGAGGGCATGGCTAAGAAGCATGGAGGACAGTGGACAAGGCAGTTCATCCCAGAACCAGAGACAATGTCTAACCTACTAATTTACTCTACCCTCCAGGACAGGGAGCCTCTCCAGGTCCTATCCAGCCATAATTTATTCATTTCCATCATCAGTGACTGCCTGTGTTTGCAATTGTTTCCTTTTCTGAATGGGAGTTTTTTTTTTTAATGATTTTTTATCATATTATGTTAGTCACCATACAGTACATCCCCAGCTTCCAATGCAAAGCTCGAATATTCATTAGTTGCATATAACACCCAGTGCACCATGCAATATGTGCCCTCCTTACTCCCATCACCAGTCTATCCCATTCCCCCACCCCCCTCCCCTCTGAGGCCTCCAGTTTGTTTCTCATAGTCCATAGTCTCTCAT
>NW_023225468.1:0-754 GCF_002007445.2 Ailuropoda melanoleuca | reverse complement strand
ATATCCATACTATCTAAAGCAATTTACAGATTCAATGCAATCCCTATTAAATTTCAAAGGCATTTCCACAGAAATAGAACAATCGTATAATTTGCATGGAACCACAAAGACCCTGAATAGCCAAAGCAATCTTAACAAATCTGGAGGCATAACACTCTCTTATTTCACACTATGTTACAAAGTCACAGTAATCAAAACAGTATGGCACTGGCCTAAAAACAGACATACAGATCAATGGAATAGAGCAGAGAATACAGAAATAAACCCACAGTTCGTGGTCAATTAATTTACAACAAAGGAAACAAACATATACAATGGGAGAAAGGACAGTCTCTTCAATAAATAGTGCTGGGAAAACTGGACCATTTCTCACACCATATACAAAAATCAATTCAAAATGGATTAAAGACTTGAGTGTAAGACCTGACTCCATAAAATTCCTAGAAGAAAACTGGTAAGCTCCTTGACATCAATCTTAAAGATGACTTTTTAGATCTGGCAACAAAAGCAAAAATCAACAAGTGGGTCTATATCAAACTAAAAAGCTTCTGTACAGCAAAAGAAATCATCAATAAAATGAAAAGGCAACCTATTCAATGGCAGAAAATATTTACAAATCATATCTCTGGTTACATCCAAGGGGTTATATCCAAAATACATAAAGAACTTATAAAACTCAACACCAAAAAAAGAATCCAATTAAAAAATAAAATGGGCAGAGGATCTAAATAGACATTTATCCACAGAACACATA
>NW_023225467.1:0-754 GCF_002007445.2 Ailuropoda melanoleuca | reverse complement strand
CCCCTCTGAAGCCCTCAGTTTGTTTCTCAGAGTCCATAGTCTCTCATGCTTCATTCCCCCTTCTGATTCCATATTTTTAAGTGACTGAAGTTGGAAGAAGAAAGGAACATTTCCCCCAAATAATGACAGTAGGGTTTAAAAGTCATTTTTGCTTTTCAGAAATGACCTGCCAGTACTTATTGCCTAACTCTTCTTTTGAGGTCTTTGACTCTCGTCACTAATGGCAGGCATTGTCTGGTTTTAACTGTTGGGCCTGCAGTTTTGTCTGCTAAAGGTCAACTGGAGAATCTTTGCTTTTGACAACCTTTGAAAGGACAGGGAGACTAAGTTTACTTTTTCTGCCTTTTAATCACAAATTATATGCATATCATTTTGACCCAAGGCGGGGCTCAAATTCACAACCCCAAGATCAAGAGTTCAACTAAACCAGCAGGCACCCCTCATTAACTTGCAATTTAATTAATGGTATGTATTGCCTGGGTTCAAGGAGTAAAGAGTTAATTTTTTTCTAGAGTTTTACAAAATTTTAATTCCAGTTTAGTTAACATACAGAGTTATATTAGTTTCAGGTGTATAATATTGTGATTCAACAATTCTATACATTACATAGTGGTCATCGAGATAATTGTACTTTAAATCTCCTCCACCTATTTCACTCATCCTTCCACCCACCTCCCCTTCAGGAAAGACCAGTTTGTTCTTAAAGAGTTAATTTTTTACTACATGTTATATTGAGGATGAATAGTGAAAGAAT
>NW_023225466.1:0-964 GCF_002007445.2 Ailuropoda melanoleuca | reverse complement strand
TGGCGCTACCTGACCACTCTAAACCCTCCACCTGTTCACTGATGAGCGCTCCAGCTCAGCCACTGGCCTCCTAGCTCAACACGCGGGGCCCACATACAGGGCCATGGCCTACCTATCTAAACAGTTAGACACCACCACCCGNCCACCACCCAAGTATGGCAGCCCTGCTTCCGAGCACTGGTGGCCGCCGCCTCTCTGACCAAGGAGGCCCTCAAACTTACTCTGGGACAGCCCCTCGTAGTCTACTTTCCCCACCAACTCGTGGATCTCCTCAGCCACCGATCTCTGGCCCAATTAACGCCCCTCCCCCGCCCCTCCAGCTGTACCACCTGCTGTTCGTCGAAAATCCCCAGATTTCTCTCTCTGCCTCCCCTCGCTTAAACCCTGCTACTTTGTTGCCTGCACCCTTGCTCACCCCTGAACCCACTCATTCCTGCCTACAACTCCTGGAGGACCTCACTCCCTCTCACCCAGGGCTCTCTGATCAGCCGTTGCCTAACCCTGACCGCGTGCTCTTTGTGGACTNTAACCCTGACCGCATGCTCTTTGTGGACGGCAGCCCCCTCCTGGCCTCGGACGGCCAAAAACGCGCCGCCTATGCCATAGTCACCTCGGAGGCAGTAATAGAAACAGTTCCCCTTCCTATCGGGACCACCTCCCAGAAGGCTGAGCTTATAGCTCTCACCCAGGCGCTACACCTATCTAAGGGACAGCGAGTCACTATATACATGGATTACAAGTACGCCTATCTCATAACTCACACCCACTCCATCCTTTGGCAGGAGCAGGGGTTCCTGACCACCAAGGGCACTCCTATGGTTAACTGGCCTCTCATTGCCATATTACTTGAGGCCCTTAGCTTGCCCACCGAGGTAGGAGTAGTCCACTGCCATGGCCACCAGACCTCCAAGGACCCGGTCTCCCAAGGCAATAACAGGGCAGAATTAGTGGCCAGGCAAACGGC
>NW_023225464.1:0-754 GCF_002007445.2 Ailuropoda melanoleuca | reverse complement strand
TCTTTATCCCTTAAAAGCTTCTTGTCTTCCCCCCCATTTTGCAGTTCTTGGAAGGGAGTCTGTTCGCTTGATGAAATGTTAAATAAAGTTTGTTTGTATCACCTAAATTGTCCTCTGTAATCATCGTTCAACAGCGGCAAGATGTTAAATTGGGGATTATGGCCAATATTTTAAGATGACAGATGTTAGATGTCAAAATGAATTGCTGGCCCAAAGTGCATTTTTCCAAAGTAGGTTGTTGAGCATGTGTTAGAAATTGCAAACCCCTTAGCAGCCTTGGGGTCAGGGGCGGACAGTTGGGATGGAAAGGAGATGTGTGCAGAGATCTGGGGTGGAGGGACTTGTTGCCATGGTCTTCTACACCCTCAAGGGGGCTGGGCGGTGCTCAGGCCTTTACCTTATGCCTGGAGATAGTGACGCAGACAGACTCCTCAGAGAATTGAGGTTAGAGAGATGAGGGACTGGCATTTGACTTCTGCTCAGGGAATCTAAAGAACAGAACAACTGAGGGTAAGACATGGGTTGATGGAGACTGGTGTTATATTGAGATGAGTCAAAACTCAGAATTTGTTTTTCATGAACACAGTTGCAGTCCACATGGGAGATGGTGAGCTGTTGGAGCCCTTTGACTTCAAAGCAAGTCAAAGCCCATTGACTCCAAAGCAAGAGGATAATCTAGAGGCCAATGAGACCTCCCTGCTTTCCAACCCTGGAGAGAGAAGTGGGGACAGCTGGCAAATGGTGGCAGAGGCGA
>NW_023225463.1:0-754 GCF_002007445.2 Ailuropoda melanoleuca | reverse complement strand
GGGGCTTGGTCCCAGGACACTGGGATCATGACCTGAGCCAAAGGCTGATGCTTAACCAAGTGAGCCAGCCAGGTGCCCCAAAGTGTCCTCCTATTTTAGTAGGGTGCCCTGAAGTGCGTGGGGATGGAATGGCATGATGCCAGGGATAACCAAAGTCACCACACAGCAGACAGCAGATGCCATGGGGCCGGGAGGGCTGGATGGGGGCCAGGCCAGGACGGGCCAGTACTGAGCAAGGAGGGCTGGGGTCTCTGTCCTGGCTTCCCCTTTTAGGCCCAGGGCCCGCGACACTTCGAGGAGCTTGTGCAAATGTGTTTAATGTCTCTTTGAGATGAGAAGAATAAAATGAACACAGCAATCATGAATACGTAATGAGCCCAGTCTGGATTTCATTGGTCTTTCTACCAACACAGCTGGAAGACAATAACTGGCCGCAGTTACGCGGGAGGTAGCCCGTGAAGGAACACGTCGTGAGCTCACAAACGTCCAGGTGCAGCCCTGACTCGCCTCCCTGCTTTTGTAGGTTTGATAGTCCCCACGATAAAAAAAGGCTTTTGAAAACGTTGGGTGACTCCTCGGCCAGGTGACCGAGGTCCACAGTGGGGGCGGGCTGACGGCACCCGCACACACTCTTGATACGACGTGGTGGAAATGGCTCTTTGGCTCTGGGCTCCTTCACCCTAAAACCCGTAACCTGAGCCCGATCATGAGGAAAACACCAGGCAAACCTCCACCGAGGGACGGTCCAGGAGAT
>NW_023225462.1:0-754 GCF_002007445.2 Ailuropoda melanoleuca | reverse complement strand
TCTCACTGGCTGTCTCTATCTCTGTCGAATAAATAAATAAAATCTTTAAAAAAAAAAACAAAAAACAAAAACAAAATGCATGACACAAGGCATGAGTATTTTCATGATCTTCAATATATATTACCATCATGCTGCACAAAGACTGGCACTAATTTGTATTCTTTAATTACTCATATTGTTTTCTTTCATATAGTTACTTACTATTTGGCTATCCCTACGGTAAAACTCACATGTTGAGGGGCAGGACACTTTGGAAGGAAGACTCCAAATTCCCTCCTTAGGCAACAGGGCATCAGGAGTAGAGAATGAGGTGACGAAAGGAAGAATGAGGCAGAAAATGAATTAGAAGGATATCAAAGAGAGATGTTACAGTTTTGCAAAGACTCACAGATGAGAGACTACTACCACAAAGGAATACCTCTCTGTGGCATCACATCAGGGGCGGTGCTGTTTTGTGCACTGAGCACCTGCAGCATTGGAAGCGCAGGCCGCACCCCTGATTTCTTGGTCGGACTGGAGAGAGCTGATGCCATAGTGGGCATGGAAATGATGATGAATTCGTATGAATCAGGGCCTGGCTGGCGATGTGATTTGCATACCTGTGGTTTGGGGTTAGGCATGCTATATCTTTACCTCTTTGCCTTGAAGAATAGACTTGGTTGAGTGGTTGAAATTAAACAAGGAGGGGCGCCTGGGTGGCACAGCGGTTGGGCGTCTGCCTTTGGCTCAGGGTGTGATCCCGGCGTTGTGGGAT
>NW_023225461.1:0-754 GCF_002007445.2 Ailuropoda melanoleuca | reverse complement strand
CCCTCCTTTTCCAGACTTTGCCTGGGTGGTCTCTTAGACATCTCAGTGAACGTCCCTTGGGTGATGGGCAGCTCACACCTAGGACTGCTGGCCTCTGGCCATCTGAGCCCAGAAGCCTCTGGACTACAGTCTCCCACTTCTCTTGGTCTCAGTTGCCTTGCACCCTCCAGAGTCCCCTGGATTCTCACTGCTGGAGAGAGGCCCTGCCCTGGGTGAGGGCAAGACTGAGTGGGGTAGGGAACTAGGTGTCCCCCAGAACTCCACCCAGCTTCTAGTGCAGGGCTTCAGGCAGGCTGCGTCATCAGGCAGGGGCTTCACCTCTGCACCTTGGCCTGGCTGCCCCACGGTGGGACAGCCAGGGTAGGTGCCAAGGCAAGAAGTGTTCCCTGTCCCCCTCCATCTCCCCCCCACACACCTGCTGGACTTCTCTGGTCTCATCTCCTCCTAGTGCTCAGGCAGGCGCTGCGACAGAAGCACCAGGAAGCCCAGCAGGCCTGCCGACCCCACAACTTGCCCGTGCTCCAGGCAGCTCAGCAGCGTGAGCTGGAGGTAGGGTTGTGAGCCAGGTGGGTATCACCTGGGCTCTGCTGACTGGGCTGTGGTGAAGAGGGCTCAGGGTGGTTTGGGAGCTGCTGGCTGCTCTGGGCCTCAACTTGGGTGGGCCGTTGGAGGCCTGATGAGTCCCCAAATGTGGCTCTTCACTGTGGAGGTTTGGGTGTAGCGGGACCAGAGAGAGAGAGTGATCCCCCTGCTT
>NW_023225460.1:0-754 GCF_002007445.2 Ailuropoda melanoleuca | reverse complement strand
GAGTTCCTGAGAGATAGAATGGGACATGGTACTGCAGGGGTGATTGAAGAGATCTCCAATGCAATTGCGGCTTTTCTCAGTCTCTGATTTTGCACTTACTTTAGAACCTAATTGCTGTATAAGCTCTGATCCCACTAGAATTAAAAAACTCAAACTTTATAGCCAAGTTGACCTGGGTTTGAATCCTGCTTGCATCACTTGGCTGTGTGACTTTAAGGGAAGTTGCTCAGCTTTCCTGGGTCTGCAATTTCTCAGCTGTATACACTCAGTGCTTGCTTTATATAGGCTCTGTGATTGCGGTGAGCCTCAAGTGGCATTCTGAGTTCTTGCTGCAGTGCCTTTCACATAGTAGGAGCTCTGCTGTTGTTCTGACATAGTTCAGAAATTAAGAGGTTCACAAAGAGCAGGAAGAACTCATAAGCCTTGAGGTAGTGTCGATCATTGGAAGCAGAAGGCATGAGGTGGTGAGCAGGGGAATACGCCTGTCGCTCAGAGCTCCTGGGTTTGCCAGCTTTCCAGAAGGACTGATTGTTCAATAGGCTGGCCGGTCTGAGTGCGGATAACACATTGGCAGGAAATAGAGACTACTCAGTAAAACTGACTTGCGGCAATTCTGTTGAAATAGTGTCAAAGATCTTAACATAGTGTTTCATTTAATTTGAGACTCCATCAGCCCAAAAGGAAATCCAAGGAAAATAGCAGTAATAATAAATGCCCCTTTTAACATGGATTATTATGAGATTTAAACGTGTTT
>NW_023225459.1:1011-14785 GCF_002007445.2 Ailuropoda melanoleuca | reverse complement strand
AATCCTCTCTAGTCCAATATGGATTTGGTTCTTGGAAAAATGCTATGTATTGGTGGTGATGATGGTTGTGTTCTCTGTGGCCTGATGGAACCACTGCTCCTGGAAGGAGATCTACAGGGAGATACCAAGAGCATTTGCAGAAGAGAGTAAAGCTTTACTTGTGGGGCTGGTCTTTGAGAAGCTGCACAAGGTTTGGGTTGTTGCCTAAAGACATGACACTAGGTCCTAGGGTTTTCTGATTACATGAGTGGTGTGCTAGAGCCAGCTCCTGCTAGGACAGGTTGTTAAATGTTCGCAGATTTATTTTAATTTTGTTATTACATAAATTTTATATTTTTCCAGCTTTATTGATCTATATAACATTATGCAAATTTAAAGTCTACAGTGTAATAATTTGATATATGTATATATTGCAGAATTATTACCACAGTAAGGTTAATTAAGACATCTATCATTTCACATAGTGGCCATTTTTTTGTTTGTGTCGTAAAACCTTTTAAGATTTACTTTTTTATAAGCGTTCAAGTATACAATACAGTATTGATTTTTGTATGTTCATTTTGCATCCTTCAACTTTACTGAATTCGTTTATTAGTAATGGCAGTTTTGGGTGTTTTCTATATATAAGATCATGTCATTTGCAAGCACAGTTTTCCTTCTTTTCTGATCTGGATGCCTTTTATATATTTTTCTTGACTGATTGGTGAGGATTTCTAGTACTATGTCAAATAGGAGTGGTGAAGGTAGGCATTTTTGTCTAGCTCTAATCTTAGAGGAAAAGCTTTCAACCTTTCATTGTTGAGTATGATGTCAGCTGTGGGTTTGTCATGTCTGGACTTTATAATGTTGAGGTATGTTTTTCTATATCCAATTTTTTTTCCTTTTTAAAATTTGTAACTCTTAACCCCTTGACCTATTTCCCCCTCCCCCCACCCTCTCCCCTCTGACAACCACCAGTTTGTTCTCTGTATTTATGTGTATTTTCTGTTTGTTATTTATTTGTTTTGTTTTTTAGATTTCACATATAACTGAAATCATATGGTATTTCTTTTTTATTTTTTATCATGAAAAGATATTGATTTTGTCAAAAATGCTTTTCCCACATCTAGTGAGATGATCATACGATTTTATCTTTCATTCTTTTAATGTGATGTATCACATGTATTGATTTGCATATGTTGAGCCATCCTTGCATCCCACAGATGAATCCCACTTGTTTATGTTGTATATTCCTTTTAATGTGCTATTGAATTCAGTTTGCTTGTATTTTGTTGAGAATTACTGCATCTATATTCATCAGGCATATCAGCCTGTAGTTTTGTTATAGTGTCCTCATCTGGATTTGGCATCAGGATAATGCTGACCTCATTAAGTAAGTTTGGGAATGTTTCCTCCTCTTCAATTTTTTAGAAGTGTTTGAGAAGAATTGGCATTAATTATTCTTGAAATATTTGGTAGAATTCACCAGTGATGTCATCTGGTGCTGGGCTTTTCTTGGGAATTTTTGATTACTGATTAAATCTGCTTACTCCTTTTTGGTATGTTCAGATTTTCTATATTTATTTCTTCACTATTCAGTTTTGATAAGTTGTGTGTTTATAAGAATTTATCCATTTCTTCTAGGTTGTTCGCTTTGTTGGTGTATAATTATTCATGGTATTCTGTTATGGTCCTTTGTATTTCTGTGGTATCTGTTGTAATGTCTCTTCTTTTGGATTTATTTATTTGAGTTCTATTTTTTTTCTTGGTTATTCTAGCTAAAAATTAATTATCTTTTCAAATGAGAAATTCTTTTGTTATTCTTTTCTCTGGTGTTCCTATTTTCTCTTTCATTTATTTTTGCCGTCATTTTTATTATTTCCTTCCTTCTAACTAGGTCTGCATTCAAGTGGGGCTGCTGGGCAGGCTTTCTGGTTGAGCAGGGCTGCAGACTATGTCCCTTGGCAGGGTGGTAACAATGGTTGGATTCCTTGAAAGTGCAGGGCTGCAGGCTTTACTCTAATTTCTCATGGTTGGGTGGGGCCTCAGGCTGTCCTCCCCAATTTGCTGGTGCCAGTGACTGGACTCTGTTTTTAGGTGGGGTTATAGGCTGGGCTTCATGGTTGGACCAGGGCCTCAGGCTGTGCTCTATGATCAGGTGGGGCTGTAGTCTATGCTCCAAAGTTGGGCTAGAGCTTTGCAAGTAGACTGTAGGGCTAGCTGCACTCTGCTGTTGGGTGAAGTCATTGGATGGGGCTCTCTGGGTGGGGCCTCCACTTGTACCTCACAATTGTGTAGGGCTAGAGACTGGGCTCCCTGCTCAGGCGGGGCAGCAGTTTCATCTCTCGCTTGAACTATGGATGTCAGGGCTGGGCTTCCCTCCTGGACCAGGCCGCAGGTTGTGTTCAGTGATTGGCAGGGCTCTATTCTAGGTTCCACTGATAGTTGAGGTTGTAGGCTGTGTTCTTCGACTGAGCGACACTATAAACTGTGCTTGAGGCTTCACTGTTAAGGTTGCCTGTTTTTGGGGGGCCCAGGGCTATGCTCAACAATTAGGGCAGCTGGCTTGAATCTCTGCCAGGGTGGCCCTAAATATATCTTCTATAGCTACAGATCAATTGTGACCATGTTTCCCACAGGAGTGGGACTGGAGGCTATGGTCAGCAGTTGAGTGATACTGGGAATTTTCTCCCCTGCCTGGGCAGGATGTAGGATATGCTTCATGCTACTGGGCATTTGTGGCCATGCTGCCCAGAGGGGTGGGACTGAAGACCATGCTTTACAGTTGGGCAGGATTGTAAATTTTCTCCTCTGTCCGGCCAGGGCTGTAGAATGGACTTGACTGCTAGTATGGTCCTTTGGCTGGGGATCCAAATCAGGCAGAACTGCCAGCTGAGCTCCTTGGCCAGATAGGACCACTGGCTTGGCTTTGCAGATGGGCAGAACCATTGGCTGGGATTTTTGCTTGAGTGCTACTGTAAGCAGGAATATGGTCTGCCAAGATCTGAGTGCCAGTTATAGTAGGTCTCCCCCTGGCTTTTCTGTCTCTATCTGATCCCCAGTGACTGAGCTCCACAGATTCCCCTAGTGATCCCTGTGAGGTGAGACCTGAGTGAGCCTTCCGTGAAGTGTCCTGCAACACTGGGGAAGCTGCACGTCCCCTCTGAGTTTGCTTTATCCCCCTGGAGAAACTACAGGCTCAGGAGGCCCCATCCATGTGGCACTGTGCTGGTCTGGGAGAAGGGGGTGGCATTTGGCTGCTCCCTATTCCCCTCTAATGTGGTCCTTCTCAGTCTCTGTTGTCCAGGGTGGGTACTTTGGCCTCACTCACAGATTTTGGAATTTTCAACAAGTGTGTCTTGCATTTCCTCCACCCTTGTGGAGATTCGCAGGAAACACCAAAAATTCAGAGAAGTCCTTCAGTGAGGAAGCCGGTTTAGCTTCATATTAGTACAGTGTTTCCAAAACTTTTTGACCACTAACTCTTTTTTCTTTCTGTAAATATTGACTTTACAGTTTGGAAAATGCTTTAGAGATTGATTAACCAGGCTCATTTGGATGCTGGATCTTTTATAACCAGGTCCCATGGCTTCAAATATAGCCTACTATTGACCTTGATCTTACAAGAGGCATCTTTTGGTATAAGTGCTCAGACTCTTATTTTCTTAGACAGAAGCAAATATGCAATTATGGGTTACAAGTAAATCAGTTTGGTGACTGGATTCATTGTAATGACTTAGATTCTCCTATTCTGTTGACGACATCCTGTACTTGGCTTGTTCTAAGGGTTCCAAAGCTTTGGAACTTCTTGCTGCAAGCCAGTTCCAGGACATTGTAGTCTTATGATAAGGATGGAACATCTCTACGAAGGAGTGATACTCACACTCATTGCTTGGTTTCCAGTAACATCACCCTCGTGACTTTCATCATTGTGGAGACATTTATTTTTATTTATTTCTTTTAAAGATTTATTTATTTTTAGAAAGAGAGAGTGCGAGTTGGGAGGGAGAGGCAGAAGGAGAGAATTTCAAGCAGACTCCCCACTGAGCACAGAGCCCAATGATCCCACCACCTTGAGATCATGACCTGAGCTGAAATCAAGAATCGGATGCTCACCTGACTGAGCCACCCTGCACCCCATCATTGTCAAGACATTTAAACTTTTTCTCAAAGGTCATGTAGGAAAATATCATGGAAGGTATGCTCACTGATTATTTTTGCTATGTAACTGGAAATGTCTTTCAGTCTCTACCTTCTATAAATCTTTAGCCAATACTGTAGTATACTGAGGACATTTTTCTTAACATGTATTACTATCATGTAAATCCTCAAGATGAGAATGGATTATAAACAATGGATCTGATTCTAACCCAAACAGTATCCTTCTGGGTGTCTGATTTCTGTTTGCATAATTCATGTGACAGAGGACTGAGGAAGCTGGTCTCTTTCATAAAGTATCTAATTGTTAGAAAGTTTTCATTTATATTGATTCATAATTCATCTCCCTGTAACTTCCACCAGTTCTAGGGTGCCATCTGGGGCTGCATAAAAAGACATTTTATTCCTCGTTTCCTTGGGAGTTCTATAGTATTTGTAAAGGCCCTATCCAATTCTCTTTAGTTTCTTCTCTTTTTCAGTCCAGTGACCTCAAATATCCTTTGTATTTTCTCATGGTTTCTTGCCGAACTATAGATCTTGTCTGCATGCCTCTTCATTTGTAATCATCACTCTTGATTTGACCCTCAGGACAAAATTAAATACTCCAGGGAAATCCAGTTGGTGCACTCTAGCAAGAGATCTTCCTTATGTGAGACACTGAAATTCTTCTGTAAGGTTATATTGAACCACTGGGCTTGTAGCTAAAATCTCTAGTATTTAATTTTGTGCAATAGCTGCTAATTGAGACACATCTTCTCCATCCTATCCTTTTACGGTCCTATTGATTTACATCTGATGAGATTTGGCCCACCATCCTTGTCTATTGCTCTGCTTGGAGAATTTGCTTCTTTCATCCAACTTAGTGTTTTTTCAGTTTCGTTTCATCTGTAAGTTAGATCAGGCAGATATTAACATCTTTGATCAAATGATTAATGAAAACATTAAACCTGAAAAGTTATAATGGTATTTTTTCTTTTGTAATAATTGTAAGTATGACAGTATGGTCACATGGAGGTTTTGCAGTCAATGGTTTTTATTCTGTTTCATGAGATTATATAGGAATTGTGTTTAATAATTCTAATGGTCTATGTATTTTGGACCCTTAATAACTATTCAGTGTAAATGCCTCAAAGTGCTAATCATTCATTAGGTCCAGAATGTAAATATTGAACTTCTAAAAACTAAATGAGAATGAGTATGCCTAATATTTATTAACAAGGATGTTAAGAGGCATAATTGTTTGGAATCCAAATTTTTAAAATAGAAAAGGAATACTGCGTGAAATTTTTAGTATCCTTACCAGGCTATTAATCTTTTTTGGTAAAATTTAAATTTGAAATCCATCTTGATGACCTTCATGATAAGTTTTTCATTTGTAATTCCTTAGGTTTATCAAATAATGTAGGTGGAGAGGGCTTGGTGACAGACAAAATGATAATTATATGATAATGATCCAAATGATAGTTTGGATCGGATGGGTAGTGAGCAACCTAGCATGCTATTGTTCATGGTTTTCACTTTCATTGTCTTCAAAATAGAATGAAAAGTTCTTAGCATATGAAGCACAAGAAGTGGACTGATAACAAACTCTTTAATGTACTTTAGCTCACCTTTTAAAACACAAGATCTGCTCAAGTTTTAGGATGGAGGTTATTATATACTAGTAATAAGTGAGTCAGATCACATTGCTTCCCTGCTTACACCCTCCAATGACTGCTCATTTTAATAAGCAAGAAATAATAAACTCGACTTGGAAGAGCCGATGGGATCAGCCCTTACTTTCCTTTCTGGCTTCATCTTCTCCCCTTGACTCAGCCGTACTGCTTTCTTTCCCTTAAACAAAATGAGTCCATTTTGCCTAAAAACTTTGCACCAGTTGCCGGCAAATGATCTCCCTATATGATCTCCCTTTAGACTCTAGAGTTTGCAGTGACCTTTTTCTTTGTACTTTTCAGGAGTTAGCTCAGAAAAGCACCTCAGAGGGGCCTCTGCTGACCACTCGATCAAAATAACTCTTCTTTCTTCCTCAGTTACTCTTTATCATACTACTTATTTCCCTCATGTCTCTTAGCATAACTGGAAACCATCTTGGTCTATTTATCTGTTAACTATAGAGTTTAAGGCAAAGTCCCCACCCTTGTGGAATCTTAGTTATTGCCATAGTCCTTAGGCCTGGCACCTAGTAGGCACAGAACAAATCTCTGCTAAATAAATGAATCAATTCTCATAGTTACATGGAATTAGTGTCTAGTCCTTGCTGGTTCTTTTTATTATTCTGGTTATTATTCTGGTTCTTTTTAACTAGTAGGGCAACAATAAAAAAGGAGAAAAGCCAGAAATAATACAAACGTGGACATAGTAAGTTTACAGAAACAAATCCTAACTCTCAGATGACGATCTTCTGCCTATTTTAAGAGCAGCTAGAGCCATTAGTCAGGCATTTCCTCAATATTCCATCTCTAGGCTTGTAAATTAATATCTGCAACTTTTCCTTTAAGAGTTGAAAAAAGTGCTCCTAGTTTTGTTTGGGGGTAGTGCTACCACCTGAACTGTGGGTCCCATCCTATCCAACTTTTTCTGGGATCTTGGCCCATAGAGTCTCTCTCCTGTCTCCTGTATCTGTAATCACTTCCTCTCTGGTTGCTCTTTTTCACCAACATGTCAACATACTCAAGACACATCCCACCTTTTAGAACACATTCCTTTAAATTCCTCTTCCCTTCCCCCATCTCCAGCAGCTCTTTTTACATCCCATCTGTTGCCACACTTTTTGGAAGTGTTGTCTACACTGCTGTCTCTGCTTCCTCTATTCACTTCCCAACCCACTGTAGTCTCGTTTCTGACCAAGGCCACCAAGAACCTCCTTGCTGCTAAGTCCAATGATGTTCCTCAATCTTTATCTTTCTTGATCTCTTGACAGTACTATCTATATCTTCTGGAAATATTTTCTTATATTCATGTCCATGAAATTACAGTCTCTTCATTTCCCTCTGATGTCTATGACTATCCTGGGTCATTTTTTGCTTCTATGTCTAAAATGTCAGTATGTCATAGAGAATCTTTTCTGTGCTATAATCTTTGCTTATTCCATGTACACTCCCCAGGTGATCTGATTCACTCCCATAGCTTTACTTTGAACTAAACATTGATGATTTCCAAATCCAAACTTGTATCTTCAGCTCGTGTCTCCCGACGATCAATTTATATACCCATCTACCTACTTGACATATCTGTTGAGATGTTTCATAAGCAGCTCAACAAGTAAAACAACGGATTGGTCATCTACCTCAGCAAACTGGGGTTGGTTTTTATGTTATCTCAGTGAGTGCAACCGTCACCTACTTAGCCAAACACACGTCAGGGAGACATCTTTGACATCTTCCCATCTCCTGCCCCCAACATCCACTCAAGCCTCCATGTCCTGTTGAGTCTAATTTATTAACTTATCAGAAGCCCATCTCTATTTCCATTCCTGCCATCCCAAGTCAAGCCATTATCTTCTGTAGGATGGGATTACTCAAACATCATTTTGCCTGTCTTCCTATTTCTAAAGCCTCCAGTCTATTCTCCTTGACTTCAGAGTAATCTTTATAGAATATTATACTTTTAAAAGACTTTTAAAATAGAAATTTGGTCTCAGCATGTTTATGAATCCCTGAATGATCTTACTCTTCACTGTCCTCTTTCTTGAAATTCTATCTTGTACTTTATATTCCAGCCAGCCAAAGTTTTGTTCTGGCTTCTGTAATGTAACATGCACTATCTCTCCTTTTTCCCCTACCCCTTTTGCTAAGGCAGCAACATCTCCTGGGCTCAGCTTAGCATTTCTACTGGGCATTGGGATATATTCTACTATGTAGGTTGCAAGCAAGAGAAACAGACTCTGGCTTATATACTAATAAGGAATTGTTTGGAAAGGTACAAGGTAGCGCAAAGAAACAAATGAACAGCTAAAAACTCAGGACCCAGGAGGGACAGGAATGAATGCAGCACCATGAATTTAAGTGATAATTAAATATTATTTCTTGAATGTCCTACCATTGGAAAAACTCCAACCATTTTTTATCTGTGGCACTCTACTCACGATTAATATTTCTGGAAGAAAACATCTGATGGCTGGCCTAGCTTGGTTCACAGATCCACTCCATAAGCAGAGGGCTGCCCTCAGCAATTAATGGGTGAGTCCCTTAACTGCAGGGAAATAGAGTTCAGCAAAAGGAAATTAGGTGCTGGCGCTCAAAAAGAGGGAAAAGAATGCTGGGTAGGCAGAAACCGATGACCACTGTAGAACAGTGACTCATCACCCCTCACATTTGAAGTTGGTGTCCTTTCCATGGGCTCTCAGGATTGTCACCTGTTTTTTCCTTTTTTAAGGCTCATGGGCTTCTTACTCATTTGTTCCCCTAGTGAATGATTAGTTTAGTTAACACAGTGACTGGCACTTAGCAGATAATCCATAAACACTCATTTAACATAGGATGGAAAGAATAGATAGGTTTAAGTAGATGCATGAAACATGCTCTGAAATGGCTTTTGTGGCTGGTTGGTTTGTGTTAGATAATTAAAATGAAAGTTTTGAAAAGACCATCCATGCCAAGTAAACACGAAACCATATGAACATAATATTGTGTAGACTCTCACTTCTTGAGGGTAGAGGAAGTATTACTTTTTGTATCTCACCTAATGCCTAGTATAGAATTTGCACTAAGAATTCTCTGAATAGCATTTATTGAATTAAGGCTTTTCATGGACATTTCTTTTGTATTTGCTGTAGTAACCTGTTAATCTTGAGCATATCCTAATGCAGTTCTTTCTTTTTTTGCCTTTGTGTGTATGTGCTGCTTCAGTTTTTAATACCACTAACGACTTTGAAATGGGACATTGACTCAGAATTAGTGACAATCAAGTGTCAATGGTCCTTGCCTCTGTGGCCTAGCGGCAACTCATCTTAGTTAATCATTAGTTCCCAGAAAATAAGCCGAATCAGGCTTTTCCAAGATGTGGCCTTTTAGAAAAGATTCCTAATTGTCATTGGAACCTTTCACTCATCTTGCATTGCTTTTTTAATTTTTATATCTTCTTGGCTTGTGCTTTTGATAGAAAGGGAGTGATCTGTGCTGGTTCCAGTGGGTAGCTAATGAGAGGAATAAAACAAAAGGAAGAGACACAGAACAAAATATTCAAACTGAACTCACATACACCATAATAAAATCAGGGGACCTAATTGCCATAAACGACCTTAGAGATTATCTAATTAAACTCCCTCATTTCTCATCTTATAAATGAGGAAATTAAGACCCGAGGAGGCTAAGTGATTTTCCCAAGGTCTGTAAAAGAAAAAATACATTGAATGCTACCACCCGTTCACTTCTCTAAGCATTTCTGAAGACTTTCTCCTATTGGGCCTCCACCGTAGACTCATCTCGTTGCATAAGTTTGTGAAAAAATGTGGTAGTGAATGAAAGGAGTCATTTCAGTAGTGCAAAAATCACAGGCACATTTTGTACTTTCTTGTGCTGCGATGCTCTGGAGATTGCCATCTTCTGCAGAAAATAATCAATACAGATAAAGCAGTAAAAGGGACAAAAAAAAAGGGAATGACATCGGCTGGGGGGGGAAGCCAGTGTGCCTTTTTCTCCTGGAAAGTATTCTGTGAACCTAATTATGATTCATCCGAGTGGAGAATTAGTTATAGAGATGCTCAGTTCTTTCTTGCTAGAGAGACTTAAGTCCTCCTTAATCTGTTGGCCTTGCCTCGATTTGTAAGGTACTGTTTCTTGATCTGTTTGTCCTCAGCTTGTGCTTCAGGAATGATCCTTCCTCTTCTCCTGCTCTGTTTTAGATCAGTGAGGCTGGAGCACTTCTGAGCTGCATTTTCCAACCTCCCTTGTTAACTGGACCAGGTCTCTGGGACCCAGCTTTAGCAGATTGTGCAAGCCCATTGTTACACGTTCAGGATCCCATGAACTGGTTAACACTGGTTAACATTATCATTAAACATGAAATTATCCAACCTTAGAGTTAAGTATGTAAGTTTAAAAGCAAAAGTAATACATACCCCCTAAAGTTATCATTTCCTAATGATTTTACTGCTTCCTTTTGGCTGTTTCTTCTCATAAGGTTACTTATGGCAGTGTATCTATGTGGGGGAAACATTATAATGGTGTGCAATTGTGCCTCTCATCCCAACCTTGCACCCAGTGACTGCGCAAGTCACTGAAGATTGGCCAGTTGAGAGTATTTACACCATGGACATCGGCAAATGGCAAAACTCGGGATTTTTTTTTTTTTTTGAGAGTCAGTGGTTGACCTGCTGTTTTTTTCAGCTGCATTTGGCTAATGGGAGGTACCCAGGGGATTTTAGAGGGTTCAGAGTTTTTCACCTCTCCTTCTGTGGCCCCCTTGAGTTGCACCTCTCTTGAAGGGTGATGGCAGCTTCTCACTGGTGCTAATCTCCAGGTTGCTTCACTGTCCGCCATTTGCCATTGAGTTTCTCAGCTCTTCTATCCCTATTGTAACCAATTCCCTGGATTGAATTCTTTCTGCTTGAAATACCTCAATGGTTTCCTTTTTCCTGATCTCATCTTGTCTGATACACACAGCAAATTTATTTAGACAGGTGTATTTTGCTTTCAGTAGCATTTTTATGTCAGAGGTTACCTAATTTAAAATAATATACAGCATTAGACATGGAAGGCCCTCTCTTTATTCAGGTGAAGAAGTAAAGACCCAGAAAGAATAAACAATTTATCCAAGGACCCACAGTTGGGTGGTAAAGGCAATACATACTTCCCCAGCATATGCTGAAATCTGTGAGACCTGCATTAATATTTGGAACTAGAGTTGATATAAATGTATTAGAATTGCTAAATCCCTCCAGTGCTTTTTTGAGACTTGATTTTTTCCCCCACTAAAGTAAATGCAAATAAGCCAACATCAATTTTTGACTTGATAGCTCATATGTTGTCTTTAGTTAGTTATTATTTGGTGTTTTTTTTTTTCATGCCATGGTGGCTAAATGATACCCAGAATGGGAAATTTGGTAAAATTTGTATGATTTTAAAATATTGAATTGATTTCCAAAAATTGAACTGACAGCCAGCCAGGTGTTTTGCTGTCTTACGGTAGTAGCCTATTGGCTATATAGCTGTGGTGTCTGGATTCTGTATTTATAAAGGTCCATTAACTTATCATTTCATATATTGGCCCAAATCCACACAGTTCTGTGGGACACAGAAGGAGATAGATGCCAGAGAAAGACCATCCCCCCCTTTATGGATTTGAATAATAAAAAGAAAATGGATTTTATTTAGGGAATGACTGAATAGTTTATTCATCTCATAAGGAAGCCCTGATTTTCAAATTCTGCTGAATTGGTTTAGATTATAAACACTGCTCATGTAACTTTATATCTTGTAGGTCTCTTAGTGCTCTGCTATTAAAATATGAAAGAAAGGGTACTGATTAAATTTGCCTACACGGATACATTTACATTAGTGCATGATGATTAATTATAAGTTAATGTGCTCATTCACAAAAATATTTGAAGGTGGCATGATAAGGCTGCATTGATAACCTGGCACAGCCCCTTATTAACATTATCAAAAGCCAGATGTGAGGCTATGTTCCACGTTTTGGAGTGGAATGCCGGCAAGCCAAACTGGCTTTCTCCAAGTGTCATACTCACCTCTGACCACAAGATGCCGCTCGATAATCCGTTATGATTTAGGTCTTTTGTTACAAGTAGAATGACATTTCCTTTTATTTTACATGCTCTCCAATTACATATTAAAACTCATAGTGGGTGGGTTGGGGGAGGAGGCTACCCCTACCCTGAAGGCACTTTTTAACTTGTGTGTGGGAAATCAATGAATAATTTCTTTAAGATACACAAATTCAGGCTGAGAATTCAGATGCCGTGGAATTACTGTACCCTCGGTTTCTGTGCTTCTATGTGTAGATGTCTACACCCACCCTGCCAGCCGCCCAACCTTTTCTGTTTAGTCACCAGCACCACCTGCCCCCAAATGAAATAATTTCCTGCTGGCCCCTGCTAGCACCACACAAAAACAACCTATTTATGTAGCTATTCAAAATGTCAAAGGATTATCTTAAAACGCAAACATGAAATCAGTTTTCTGTGTTTCAGGCAGCAATTAAGTAGTCACAACATGGCAGTCCATAGATGAATGCTCTGGAAATTATCATTTGCAAAGGTAATCACTGGAAGAAGGTAATTTTATTTCCCAAGTCCTTGTTTTTTTTTTTTGTTTTTTTTTTTTAANCTAGCACCACACAAAAACAACCTATTTATGTAGCTATTCAAAATGTCAAAGGATTATCTTAAAACGCAAACATGAAATCAGTTTTCTGTGTTTCAGGCAGCAATTAAGTAGTCACAACATGGCAGTCCATAGATGAATGCTCTGGAAATTATCATTTGCAAAGGTAATCACTGGAAGAAGGTAATTTTATTTCCCAAGTCCTTGTTTTAAGCTGGAAAACAAAATCACGGCATGAAGATTCTCTTTGGTAAAGATGGCTGTGGTCCTTAACTTTCGGCTTGAATTTGCTTTGATTTTAACTTATGTTTTTTATTTTTTGAGGTAAGATGAAGCTTAAGCTTTTTCACAATTTTTTTTTTAAATGATTAGTGTCCAAACAAAGACTTACGACTGTAAGACAAGGGTGGCCACATGGTCAAAAAAACATTCTCTGGGAAGTGGAAGGGTCAGCCTTAAATAAGAAGCAGCTACATAACAAAATGTCCTCCATGAATATCTCATCATCTGGTTATTTTGTCCATTTCTGGTATTAATTTGTCAATGACAGACCTGATTTGACCTCTAGAAGAAATAAACTGCCTAGGGTGGTATGATTTGGGGATGTCAAGAAATAACCCTCCAAATAGTAAGTCCTTGGCANATTTTGTCCATTTCTGGTATTAATTTGTCAATGACAGACCTGATTTGACCTCTAGAAGAAATAAACTGCCTAAGGTGGTATGATTTGGGGATGTCAAGAAATAACCCTCCAAATAGTAAGTCCTTGGCAGTCACTCTCATTTTAGTATGAGTCGAGTTTTCAGATACTTTGGTCTCAGTTGGCTGAGTACAGGGTTTTAGGAGATAGAGATTGATGATCAATAGAAACAGATGGAGGGGAGAGAAGAGCAAGAATAAGCAGCAGAAATAGAATGAGAATGATCTAGAAGTGGAAATAAGAAAATGCTCTTGGAAACAACCTACCTGCTGCATTGTTTTTTCTGCAATTCAACCTTAGGGCTGGATCAACTTGATGACGAGAGCATCTAGTTAAGGCAATAAAAAATGAATTGTAGAAGCTTATTCTCTGCCGAGTCCTGTAGCCAACGTTTGCATTTTTTTTTTCCGCTTTCCCATTTCATATCATTTTATATTAGGATACCTGGCTGGTTATATCACTATACATCACCTTCCTGTCTTTATTCTCATTCAGTTGTTCCCACTTGTAAATCATCCTTTCCACTGCTGCTGTTCTTGTACTTACCATTCGCAAGGTACTGGGTGAGGTGCATAGATATGAGGTGAAGATCTTTCAGTTTTCGGATCTATAAGGAGAAAATCCCTAAGTCGTTATTTAGAAAAACTTTTTTTTT
>NW_023225459.1:0-985 GCF_002007445.2 Ailuropoda melanoleuca | reverse complement strand
TTTTTTTTTCTTAAAAATATCCTAACCCATATAGTGGGAGGCTTAAATTTGGTTTTATTTGGGCATAAGGCTTTATTTGTTATAAAAATATTGTAGTTAAAAAAAAGAAAAGAAAAGAAAACCAACCAGCCTCTTTAAACCAGTGGTTTTCAAGCATTCATGTGCACAGGAATCACCTGAGAATTTTGTTAAAATGAAAATTCTGATTCAGTAGGTCTAGCTTGCACATGAAACTGTGTATTCCTAACGCATTCTTGGGTGATGCTGTTGGTCTGGAGGCCACGCACAGAGTAAGAATGCTTTCGCTGGACCTCCTGGGGGGGTGACTGGACACCCATAAAGAGAGAGGTCTCTTACAGCGAAATGAGACTCTTCTATAGCAAAGAGGAGACAAAAGGTGCTAAGACAAGCCACTATTATAAGAGCAGGACAGGAAGATCTGTTTATGATGATTTGTTACCTGCCACACGACCCTCTGTGCGGGTTTTCAGGATTAGATGTAACGTACCACACGCCAGGATACAGGTATTCTCCTGGGGGGATACTAATCATTGGCGGCATCACTGTTTTGAAACATCACAACCAAAATGGCTTTTATGTTCCTAAAAGAAGAAGAAGAAGAGGAAGAGAAAGGCAATGCTTTTGAAGGGAAAAAATAGTTTTCCGATAACCCCCATTAACTACAGGGGTCATTGTGGGCAAAATGAATGGAATTAGAAATCGGCTAAAAGCTGCAGTATATGGTACGTGGTGACTGACAAGCCTTTCGCTGAGTAGTTACAAATGGGACTAATGGTTTAAACTTGTTAGTCATTGTCAGAGGCTCTGATCCTTGAGTCAGCCATGGAAGCTATGGCAGAAATCGATAAGGCACCACTTTCTGCAGTGAACCGCTAGACCATATAGATTGCCTGGAGGGAAATGCTGAGTTCCCTCCCAGGCTGCCAGATGAAAGCAGGCAGCTAAATCTGCAGGAAGATTGACC
>NW_023225458.1:0-754 GCF_002007445.2 Ailuropoda melanoleuca | reverse complement strand
GACGGCAGGGACAGGAGTGTTCTGGTTATGCCACAGGTAGGATGGGGGCCATTCCGTGGGTCCCTGTTTGGAGTGACAGAGTCATTTAACTCAGCCACGTGTCAATCCTCCTAACAGCGAATTCAGTTTCTTCCCCTTCACCCCTCATGCCCCGGTGAGACATTTTAAACCGTCCGTGCTGCCATGTGTGCAAGGAGGAATATGTCCCAATATAGGACTGCAAAAGTGAAGAGCCCTTTCGTTCTACTTTGGAAAGACGTCTGCAGAATGCGTACAACTACTCCTCAAATTCATATCATTTTAATTGAAAATTACATTGTTATCAAAAAGCGGAAACAGACCCATAAGTATGGAGGACACATGCCCAGATGGGAGGGGCATGAGGATAGAGGAAGGTAGAAGGTTCCAGTCACAGAATGGGTAAGTGACGGGGATGGAAGGCACGGCACAGGACACACAGCGAGTGGTACGGGAATAGCATCGTATCGTGACTTACAGCAACTACACTTGGGGGAGCACAGCGGGACCTACAGAAAGAGCGAACCCCTCTGTTGTATTCCTGACACTAATGCAACATTGCAAGCCAACCATACTCAAAGGAAAAAAAATTAAGAAAATAAAATGACATTGTTGCTAAAATGCCTCCCTTGATCTTAAGAGAGTGTACGAAATGGGCCATAAAAACATGGTCAGTCTAAACCCTACAGGACAGCTCTCAGGTGAAAACCAAAGTGAAAGGAGAAAAAAAAAAAAA
>NW_023225457.1:0-754 GCF_002007445.2 Ailuropoda melanoleuca | reverse complement strand
AATAAATAAATAAATGATTGGGGCATCCAGTGACTCAGTCTCGTCTGACTTGATTTCAGCTACAGTCATGATCTCCAGGTCATGAGATTGAGCCCCACCTTGGACTCCATGCTCAACAGGGAGTCTGCTTGAGATTTTTCTCTCTCCCTTCCCACCTGCTATTTTGCTCTCTGTCTCAAATAAATAAATCTTGAAAAAAAATTATTTATAAATTGACAGTTAAGATTGAAACATTTCTTAAATCCAAGCCAAGAAGATTCCAGTATGTATCCTCATGAACAGATGGCTTTATTTTTATTTTAAAGCTACTATTTTTTTAAGGATTTTATTTATTTATTTGAGAGAGATAGAGAGGATGAACGGGGGAGGGGCAGAGGGAGAGGGACAAGCAGACTCCCTGCTGAGCCAGGGCTCAATCTCAGGTCCTGAGATCATGATCTAAGCCAAAGTCAGATGCTTAACCGAATGAGTCATCCAGGTGCCCCTAAAAATTGGGGTCCCACTATTAATTTCACAAAGCACTTGACACATACTATCTCATTTAATCCTTGTTACAACTCCATAGCATCTATATGACAGCTCTATTTTCTTTTGTTAAGCTTTTAATTTTTATTCCAGTATAGTTAACATGCAATGTTATATTAGTTTCAGCTGTAAAATACAGTGATTCAACAATTCTATACATTACTCAGTGCTCATCATGATTAAGTATACTCTTTAATCCCCATCACCTATTTCACCCATTCCCCCCCAC
>NW_023225456.1:0-754 GCF_002007445.2 Ailuropoda melanoleuca | reverse complement strand
AACACTGAGTGAGAAGTATTGTGGTTCCTTCCAGTTAAAATATGCATCTTCTCTTTACTGATACACCGTCTCTTCCCAAGAAAAATGTGAGGTGACTGCCTGATTAATGTACTGCGGTTCTTAGAGGGAGGAAGGGCAAGAATGAATGATGTGGCGTCGTGGGTGAGGACTCTTTCCTCTAGTGTCAGAAAGATCTGAGCTTGAGTTTTGGCTCTGCCATTTTCCAGCTGTGTGGCCTTGGGCAAGTGACTTCCCCTGGCCCCAGCTCTCTCAACGAGAAAGAGGGAAATGATAATAGCACCTTCATTATAGAGTTGTGGTAAGGAGTAAAAACAAATACTGCATGCGAAGTGCTCAACCAAGTATCTGGAAGTTATTACAGCTACTACTAGTGATGTAAGTGGTCACACTGAAAGCACACGCTACGTACCACGTATTTTATACAGGACCTCATGTTCTTCTCACCTCAATCTTTTGAGCCAGGTTTTACATGTGAAGAAACAGTCTGAGAGAGACTAGTAATTGGCTTGAAGTCACCCATTTACTAGATGCGGGAACAGCTCTTTGAGCCCAGATCTATGGAACCCACCCCTCATCAGACTGCTTTCACCATTACCCCTCCATGGAGACACTCACACGTAGGTGGGTAAAGAAGGTCTGCTGGTATCATCTGTTTACCCTTGATGGCTGAAAGAGTGAGTGTGGCCCACACCGGGGAGACAGGGTTTTCAATATGCAGAAAAGCACAACAAAC